>NC_089491.1:81126058-81377918 GCF_036850765.1 Saccopteryx bilineata | reverse complement strand
GGTATTCTGGCTTCAGTCTGTCTGCTCTTAAGACCTATGCTCCCACCTGGCCTGTGGTAGTACAGTGAATAGAGCATCAACCTGGAATGCTGAGGTTGCCCGTTGAAAGTTTGAAACCCTGGGCTTGCCCAGTCAAGGCACATATGGCAAACAACAAGCAAGCAACAAACAACTAAAGTGAAGCAACTATGAGTTGATACTTCTTGCTCCCCCTCCCTTTGTAAAATCAATAAATGAAATCTTTATTTTAAAAATAACTATACTCCCTACACCATACCACCTTCTCTATGATTATCAAGTTTTACCTCTCCTGCTACTTTTCCCCTAAAATCGAAGATTTCTATTTTGACATCTTTGGTTATGTGTTCAAGATGAATTTCAAACTTAATACAGTATATCCAAAATTAAATTGTTATTCCCCTAAATCCCTCCCCCCATTGCCTCCCCCTTCAGTAAATGGCATCCCCATCACTCCAGCAGCGAGTCGTCTTTGACTTCTCTTTCTTTCCCCACACTTATTCCATGAGCAAACAGCATTGACACTGCATTCTAACTAAATCAAGATTCTGACTTCTTTTTTTACCTCTTCCAAAGCTACCACCTCATAGCACATCAACTTCTTTCACCTGGACTCTAATGTTGATTTTCTAATCTAAATTCTACGTAAGTTAAGAATACACTGTGTGCTGGGGAAAATCAGCCTACTGCCCTGGTCATGACTTATTGGTCCAAGAATCAATGTCTAAGCCAGGGGTCCCCTGAGGCTATTTATCCGGCCCCCGCCGCACTTCTGGAAGGGGGACCTCTTTCACTGGTGGTCAGTGAGAGGAGCACAGGATGTATCCACATCCTGTGCATCCACATCCTGTGCTCCTGGAGTACTGTATGTGGCAGCGCTGCAAAGCGCTGCGTCGCTCACGTACAGTACTACTTCCCGTGACGCGGGACGCATGCGTCAAGGCTCCGGAAGAGCATCATATCACTTGTTACGGCTAGCAGTGACAAATATGGAACCAGACATTGACCATCTCATTAGCCAAAAGCAGGCCCATAGTTCCCATTGAAATACTGGTCAGTTTGTTGATTTAAATTTACTTGTTCTTTATTTTAAATATTGTATTTGTTTCATTTTATTTTTTTACTTTAAAATAAGATATGTGCAGTGTGCATAGGGATTTGTTCAGTTTTTTTTTTATAGTCCAGCCCTCCAATGGTCTGAGGGACAGTGAACTGGCCCCCTGTATAAAAAGTTTGGGGACCCCTGGTCTAAGCCAGCGGAAACTCTGTAGAAGTAGACATTATAAAAGGTTGATCACCCTTTGGCCAATAAAGATGCTCATATATGGTGGTGGATCACCAACTTAATCAAATGATAACTTTGGGGGATATATAATGTAAACTTGTGTACCAGCTGAGTTACTTTCCTGGTTCTCTGAGGCCTGTTATATAAGTTTAGTCTTAGAAGCCAATTTATCTTGGATCCCAATTTGTTGGCTAAGAAAGTATCTCATTCTACCTCTCATTCCATTGCACACTAGCCAAAAATACTCCTTTATAAAAGTAATCCTATTATAGTGCTTCCTTACCATTTAAAAAAGAAAATGTGCCTGCTAAAATGCAGAGGAAAATAGTAAAAGAAAATTAATCAAAATGTAATTAGTATTTGACTTAAGGCACTCTTCACATGGATTTTTGTTCTGTTATGGTTTGGTTCTTGGTTTTTTACTTTACTTTGCAGATGATACCTTGTTTTAATAATCAAAGGGAATTTTTTTTTGATTTTTTTTTAATTAATAATTTTATTTTTTTAATGGGGTGACATCAATAAATCAGGATACATATATTCAAAGATAACAAGTCCAGGTTATCTTGTCATTCAATTATGTTGCATACCCACCACCCAAAGTCAGATTGTCCTCTGTCACCTTCTATCTTGTTTTCTTTGCGCCCCTCCCCACCCCCTATCCCTCTCCCATTCCCCCCTCCCCCCCGTAACCACCACACTCTTATCAATGTCTCTTAGTTTCACTATTATGTCCCACCTACGTATGGAATAATACAGTTCCTGTTTTTTTCTGATTTACTTATTTCGCTTCGTATCATGTTATCAAGATCCCACCATTTTGCTGTAAATGTTCCGATGTCATCCTTTCTTATGGCTGAGTAGTATTCCATAGTGTATATGTGCCACATCTTCTTTATCCAGTCAACTATTGATGGGCTTTTTGGTTGTTTCCATGACCTGGCCACTGTGAACAATGCTGCAATAAACATGGGGCTGCATGTGTCTTTACGTATCAATGTTTCTGAGTTTTGGGGATATATACCCAGTAGAGGGATTGCTGGGTCATAAGGTAGTTCTATTTTCAGTTTTTTGAGGAACCACTATACTTTCTTCCATAATGGTTGTACTACTTTACATTCCCACCAACAGTGAATGAGGGTTCCTTTTTCTCCACAGCCTCTCCAACATTTGCTATTACCTGACTTGCTAATAACCGCTAATCGAACAGGTGTGAGGTGGTATCTCATTGCCGTTTTGATTTGCATTTCTCTAATAGCTAAAGAAGATGAGCATCTTTTCATATATCTGTTGGCCATTTGTATTTCTTCCTGGGAGAAGTGTCTATTCATATCCTCTTCCCATTTTTTTATTGGATTGTTTGTTTGTTTGTTGTTGAGTTTTATGAGTTCTCAAAGGGAAATTTTTAAGAGCTAGGTGTAAAAGGGACTGTGGAGAGGACATTTTCATATGTAAAAAGGGGGGACTCAAGGTAATTATAAAGTACACTACTATTTATTCATTCCTTTTATTTCAAAAATCCACTCACTCATTCTTTTATACAAATGCTTGAATCCTCCAAGCAAACATCTCAGAACCAGCCTTATCCTGACCTCTGCTGCTTTTGCCATATTGCTTCCTTCTAAACATTGGGTGATTCCATACCTGAGGTCAACTTCTAAAATATATAAGACTTTACTAAAAGTAAATGAGGTATTGCAAAATAATTTCTATACAAAAGGGGAAAACTTTTAATCAGCTATTGAAATGATCACTGCCTCTAGAATCCATTAGCTAAAGCCGACACAATTTCTCCTTACCAGCTACCTCCCTTTCACTTGCAGTCAGTCTTGTGTCAAGCTCCAACTCACTTCCCAGAACAGGCCCCAGCCTTCACTGGGGTCTAATCAGAGGGGAGGAAAATCACTCTTCCTCATCCTCAGTTTCAGATCCTTTTTCTAAAAAATAGATAATAATATGGCCAGATGTGAAAACCCTAAAGAAAGGCAGTTTCACATTAGGACTTAAAGAAATTTATCTCCCAAATTGCCTAAAGTTTTACACTCTGAAACGAGATTTTTGACTTTACCATTGCAAAAGAAAAATGAAAATATTTGTCCTAACGTAGAAAATAGCCCTTCTTGAAAGTGAATCAGAAAACAGCTGGCAGCTTGATCTCACTTAGAGCCATCAGGATTTCAAAATTATTGACTCAATATTTTTGGTGGGCCACAAATATGGTTCTAAATCTTCTTAAAACCTCTATAGAGGGAAACATGATTCACTTTGTGTTTCAAAGCCTCCATAAGATAAAAATAAGCTTTTTCTAGAGAGAGAAGGAGAGAGAGATAACTGTGTAATGTGATGGAAACATTTTTCATAACCAACATAGTTAACATAGTAACAAGCTCTATGAGGTTGATTCTTAGAATGACCCTTACTCTCAGCTGGCGGTGTCCTAATTCAGTAGAAGCAATTCTATGAAGAGCCAATTTAAAGTGAGTTAAGAACATAGCTTGCTGTCGATCTGACTTAGGTCAGAGGTGGATTTTTAAAAATTCAGCCAGACATTATTGACCCAAAATTCATAGCCCTTACAAATGGCTTCTAAGAGTCCTATGAATTAATACACACACACACACCACGCACACTTTGTTTTTACTTCAATTTATTACCATTTCACCATGATCTTTGTTAAAAACATACTTCTGAATGATGATTTATAACAAGATATTCTTTCATTCTAAATAAATTTGGGTTTCCATGGGATATTAGTGTAATATATTCTGTATCTTAGACCATGTAATGATGTCTCATGATTTTCTATAATATATTCTGTATCTTAGACCATGTAATGATATCTCATGATTTTCTATTGCACGTGCTCTGACATTTATGTTAATGGACATTCTATGTTTATATGAACTCTGGATTAAATTAGAAAATATTCATGAAAAGAAAGTATAATAACACTAATGTGTCTTTTGATTTGGTTTTCATAATCACATTTGCTAGAGCTAAAAATGTTAAAGGAAAACCTTCCTTAGCTAAATAGTGAGACTTGGCACTCTAATAAATGTGTTTTGGCTTTACCATTCAAAAAATATTTGAAATTTTCCCAAACACTCAAACTTGTTTTGAAGCATTGAACAAGGCTGCTTATAACATTACCAAACACAACTGGAGAAACCCTATTTAGTCTACGTGCCTTAGAAATAGGCTTGCTAGTATGGGACTTGAAACCGATAAAGAAATCTGAAGCAGTATCTTAAGTAACATCATCTATCTCCAAATTCTTCTCATGTTTTTCAGTACGTCACAGGAGAATTAGCAACTACTCATTCTTTCCTTTCGACATGCAACTAGCCAAAACCACTGCATTTCTCCCTGCATTACACAACTCATTCTTATCCTCTGGGTGCAGGCCTATACTTAAGGAGGACTTCTTTTCTGAGCCCTGTTTTGACACTTCAAAGGCCTTCATTGCTTTCAAAATGGTGGCAAATTTCTTTGCCAAAAAAACTTCCCCATGAGGATAATCTTGATATTCTTG
The DNA here is from genome assembly GCF_036850765.1 of Saccopteryx bilineata. Classification (NCBI taxonomy): domain Eukaryota; kingdom Metazoa; phylum Chordata; class Mammalia; order Chiroptera; family Emballonuridae; genus Saccopteryx; species Saccopteryx bilineata. The sequence goes on along the minus strand of NC_089491.1, from coordinate 81,373,083 downwards.
ATATTCTGGATACAGAAGGAGTTCTTGTAGGACTTAGTAACACATCTGGTTTGCTGCTTTGATGAACAAAGACACTCCATATGTCATCATGACTTATCACTGTTCTCACCATGCATTTCGCTCAGAGAGTCTGCCAACGAACTTGAAAGTTTTGTCACCATCTCCTTAAAGTAAATCCTCAATTTCATCCAACCCAGGGCCTTTGTTCACCTCATTTTCAAAATGGTTTTGTTAAGAAATGAGAGAAAGAGAGAAATGTTTTCTACTCGACGTAAGTTCACTGATTTTCTTGAAGATAAGTCATGAAAAGGTTGACTGAAACATCAAGGAGAAACTTCAGCTTCTTGAGAAAGCAAAGAAAAGCCTGCTCAGTATAATCTGACAGAAAGGTATTTATTCATGATTCATTCATGATTTGATTTTCTCAGCAATACTTTTGGCCATAGGCGACAGTAAAATCTTTCTGTTCAATTCTTTACAGTCACCATTATGGATACTGTAAAAACAAACAAAACAAAGCAAAACTCACTTAACCAAGCTATTCTTTTCCCTTCTGGAAGATAAAATTCTACATAGAACACTAAGCTAATGTTTTAAAACTAGAGAAAGCATTTCTGTATGCAGGAGAAGAGAGGACAGAGAAAGCCTTAGAGAGTTTGCTATAGGCCAGGGGTCCCCAAACTACAGCCCACGGGCCACATGAGGCCCCCTAAGGCCATTTATCTGGCCCCCGCCGCACTTCTAGAAGGGTACCTCTTTCATTGGTGGTCAGTGAGAGGAGCATAGTTCTCACTGAAATATTGGTCAGTTTGTTGATTTAAATTTACTTGTTCTTTATTTTAAATATTGTATTTGTTCCCATTTTGTTTTTTTACTTTAAAATAAGATATGTGCAGTGTGCATAGGAATTTGTTCATAGTTTTTTTTATAGTCCGGCCCTCCAATGGTCTGAGGGACAGTGAACTGGCCCCCTGTGTAAAAAGTTTGGGGACCCCTGCTATAGGCAGAAGTGTGAAGATACAAATATCACAGAAAAATACTTCTCAGATTATTAGCTTAAAATTTTGAAACAACAAGTCAAAAGAAATCCTCTCCTGAATGAATAGCATCAATAATGAAAAGACAAAGACAAGGCTGACCTCAGTGACTCAAGACAAGGAAAATGATGCAATGTGAATTCACCTGAAGGTAACTTGAAGGAATTCAAGTGCCCAGAAGTAAGTCTGTCTTTGTCTAGCAAAGGAAGCTATTGATACATATACATTTCTAAATTTTTTTATTTTTCTAAACTAAAATGTTGGAAAGCTTTTGGGTAAAAGTCATACAGATTTAAGACCATTTGACCTTTTCCAACTTCTCATACAGGCCAATGATTCTGACATAAACCTTTGGAATTAAACTCAACTTTTAATTTTGTTTGCAGTTTTGGACTTCCCACAGAAAGTGGTCAGCCCTGGCCGGTTGGCTCAGCGGTAGAGCGTCGGCCTAGCGTGCGGAGGACCCGGGTTCGATTCCCGGCCAGGGCACACAGGAGAAGCGCCCATTTGCTTCTCCACCCCTCCACCGCGCTTTCCTCTCTGTCTCTCTCTTCCCCTCCTGCAGCCAAGGCTCCATTGGAGCAAAGATGGCCCGGGCGCTGGGGATGGCTCTGTGCCCTCTGCCTCAGGCGCTAGAGTGGCTCTGGTCGCAACATGGCGACGCCCAGGATGGGCAGAGCATCGCCCCCTGGTGGGCAGAGCGTCGCCCCTGGTGGGCGTGCCGGGTGGATCCCGGTCGGGCGCATGCGGGAGTCTGTCTGACTGTCTCTCCCTGTTTCCAGCTTCAGAAAAAAAAAAAAAAAAAAAAAAAAAAAAAGAAAGTGGTCAATTACATTTATATAAAACACAAAAACGAGAGATATAGTTTTTTATGGGCAACATTTTTCTATTTTATCTATGTGAATAAAATCAGTTTCCAGTGCAATAAATTATATTGATTGAAAAATGTTGTATGTACAAGTTTACAGGATTTTTGCGTGGAGCTGGAATATATAGCCTTTGGCAAAAGTTCAAAGCCATAAATGCAAAAAGTTTTAGAACTGCTGACTTAGAGAAACAATTACACTAGTTATCCTTAAAGCAGACAATAATACTGTCTCTGAGCTGGGAGTTGGTGGGCACTGAGAGATGGTGATTTGGGATACCGGATAAGTACAAAGAGTCTAGTCAGACAGTTTGAATAATGTCCTTCAGTATTTAGAACTAAACTTCTCATATTAGAATAGGGTTGCTTCTAATAATTGATAATTAAAAAGGCTCATCCTTCTCCCTATCAGGTGAGAATTTTTTTTCTGAATGTAATTTGAGTTAGTAGCTTTATTGCCAAGACAAAAGGATAGTTGGAGCCCAAAAGCTCCACATCACAGAATACAATAATTTCATCTGAGAAAACTTTTAGTCTTTTCCATTAAAAAAAAGGTAAATCTTGTCTCTTGTATTACAGAGACTGAAATAGACAGTCTAAGAACTGTTGTGGAATTAGGAAAATAGACAGGTCTCTATAGCATGTTGAGTTTGTCTACATTGAAAGTTAAAACTTGACATTTTTTTTAAGTGAGAGAAAGAGAGAGACAGGAAGAGAGAGAGAGAGATGAAATGCATCAACTTGTAGTTGTAGCATTTTAGTTGTTCATTGACTGCTTCTCATGTGTGCCTTGACCTGGGGGCTCAAACTGAGTTAGTGACCCCTTGCTCAAGTCAGCAACCTTGGGCTCAAGCCAGCAACCTTGGGCTCAAGCCAAAAGCTATGGGATCATGTTAATGATCCCATACTCAAGCCAGCTTACTAGTATAAAGTTACTTGTACACTCTATGGAGTGGGATCTCAGGTATATACAAAACTTAGTACTTGCCTCGCTTTCCAGTTTCTTTTCCAATGTTCCCAAAGGTTATAATTTGCCTTCCTCTTACCAGAAAATGAGGCTCTTTAGTGTCCTCTGTGACCATACCTTCCCAGCCATCAGATTCTATATTTGGGCCTGACTCCCAGGAAACCACATCTGCTACCACCTTAACATTAGCCCAGTAAGATTGACTTTGGACTTCAGAGCCTCAGAACTATAAGATAATAAATTTGTGTTGTTTTAAGCTACTATGTTTATGGTGATTTGTTACAAGAGCAATGGAAAAATTATACAATTGTTAGATGGCAATTCTTCCTTAATTGATTTCTAAATTCAACAAAATCTCAACATGATCTTGTTTTGTTTTTTTGTGTGTGTTTGTTTGTTTTAGAAAGACAAGCTGACCCTAAAATTTACATGGAAATTGAAAGATCCTGAAATACACTGAAAATGGCTGAAGGGAATTTGAAGAATGACAGATATGTTCTAAAATTGGATTTTGGTGATTGATACACAACTTTATAAATGGCTAAAAGTTATTGATTTGTACAGGCATTTATATAACCTTGGGGGAACATTCTCACGAAGGATTGAGAATCAGGTGCTCACTTAGAAACATAGCCCTATTTTATAACAGTGATCCTATTTTAAAAAGCAGGTTTTATTCTTCTGATTTAGACTTTGGTCTTCTTTTTCAGAAAACAACCTCCTGGGAATGTGTTCACTTTTTAAATTTGGTTGCATATATCAGCTCTTTTTTCCCCCATAACAACCCTTTAAGAACTTTCTATAAAAATCCACTATAGAAACATTCACTTTAAATATCTTTTGTTGTTGATGAAATATCATCTCAGTGTTTTGCTGTTCACAGTTTAGATCGGTGCCTGCTATATTCTGTCTTCTTAAAGTCATAACATTCCAGACATAGAAAGATAAAGATGATTCTTGGTTACTTGACAAAAAATCTATCACATAAAAATAGATACATTTCTATGTTAAGCTGACACATTCATGAGTAAATTTTATTTTCATGAATAAACATAACTATTTTATGATAATGCATTCTATTTTTATGAGTAAATAAATTTTTCCCACTGTTGTTCTATTGATTGAAACGTTCTCAAACTAGGGTCATAAATGTCACGATAGTACAGTATCTTTCATTAGTCAGTATCAGCAGAGTCTCATCATATGCACACTTAAGTTAACTGAATTAAATGACATAGTCTCAGCAAAAACAATGATTTTAAAAACTAAAATACTGTAGAATAACACATGCACTTATTACTTTATACTTTTACCAGAGACATTTCACATGTGTATAGATGTATATTTGTACAAGATTTATTCTAGATATACTTACTTATGGGCAATTAAAGATTTCTCAGAGATAATCAGGTCCTCTACCAACTTGGCTTTTTCTTGCCTTACTTGCTGATGTTAGTATCTAAACCCCAAGCACAGAGCAAAGAGAAGGTAAAGACACAAGGTCACACTACCAGGAAAACCTCCTCTGATACCCCTTCCCCAGGGATCTCAGTGCCCTTTCTGTGCCACACACATCACTCACACATGCTACTTCCCTGGGGATGCAGCTGTCTTTCTACATGTCTGCCCCCTGACTAGGGTGAGCGTCCTTCCCAGGCAAAATCCATGTTTTATTTATCTCTGCATCCCCAGTGCTGGGGCATCCTAGCTCTCAGTAAATAGAGCCTTTGAGTAGCAGCTACTCAGAATTCAGATTATTTGGGATCATAATTTATTGAACATCTGATGTTCTATAAATGCTCTGGTCAAGTGGGGAACACAAGAATGCATTGATCCACTTCTACTGACTGCAGGGAACTTGAAGTGTGTCACAATTTGAATAATAAAAAATAATCCTTTTTGTATATAAGATTTTTACATTTTTTGTCACATCTACTACCCTTTAAGTTAAATTATATTGGCATATTTAGAAAGTAATTTTTAAACTATCTGTTTGTAAGGCTTATTATATCTAATTCTGCATCTGTAGTTCTAAAATATAAATAATAACTAGTTCTTTGCCTGGGACCATTATAAGTGCTTTGTATAATACTAGATATAATTTATACACAGTACTTTCTTTACAGACTCTACTATACATAATATAATACACATTATGTATATATAATGTACATACAGTAATCTCTCCTTATCCATGGAGGATACATTTGAAGACCCCTGGTAGATATCTGAAAAAGCAAGTAATACCAAACCATAGATAGATAGATAGATAGATAGATAGATAGATAGATAGATAGATAAATATAGAGATATATATGATGTTTTTTATACATAAATACCTATGATAAAGTTTAATTTATGAATTAGGCACAGTAAGAGATTAAAAACAATAACTAATAGTAAGAACCAAACAATTATAAAAAATATACTATAATAAGAGTTATATGAATGTGCTCTGTCTCTCTCTCTCTCTCTCTGATAACAAATTTGATCATTGAGACTAGTGGGCAGATAGCATATACAATAGCATATAGTATATAAAGACCCTAAAAGAGTCTCTATACCCTATGATTCATGTCTCAGGAAGGATGAAGCAAGGATCACAGGAGATTGTAGCACCCTCCTCAGAATTGTAAACAATTTAAAACTTATGAATTGTTTATTTCTGAAATTTACCATTTAACATTTTCAGGAGGCTTTTGACTACAGGTAATTGAAACTGCAGAAAGCAAAAGGGGAAGGGGGGGTTACTATTATATATGATTTATATGATATATACAATACTTAGCTGCACTACTATATATCATTTATTCTCCACACAAGTACTCCCATTTTGTCCTTTTATAGAGAGGAAATTGAAGCATGGAGAAGTTAAATAACTCGCACAAGTCATTTAATACAGAGCAGAATAGAGCCTAAATTTTAACACACTTGTTTTCTCCCTTAAATTTTAGCAAAATAATTTCAGCATACCTATAGTTTAAAGTTCTCTGTACACATGGAAAGTTCAATGCTATAAAGTTAACTTTCACCTAAATCCTGAAATATCCATTTGTTCTGAGCAATTTAAATAACAATGCAAAGGATTATAATTGCGGTCACAAGGGAGTTGGCACATAGTTGTTGAGTTTGAACTGCAGCTTCCCATTGAAAAGAAAAGTTCTTTAACAATCAGATTCAAAACCGGGAGCAAGCTCTACAGTCCATCCAGGTTGTGAGCTTCTTCCATCCAGACATAAAATGACCTAATAATAAGCAGAGACTCTGTGAACTCACTGTCTGCTTGTTCTGAGAAAATGAGGCCTCTTCTTCACTGGTAGGAGGGGGAAAAAAAGGAATTACTTAATATAAATTCATGGGGATTAAGATGGTGTGCAAATGCTGATATGGACTAACAAAATGTGCTTGCTTTCTATGTAAGCGCCAAGTTTTCTGACCGATGTAGAGAGTTCCATTTATTGGTGATGTTTTTTATTATTTTACCTTTTCTACTCTCAACAAGTAATTGAGATGTTACCTTAAGAATACATACATGTAAGGTCAGTTTTTAAATATCTGAAAGAGGCACTAAGAACCAGAGAGAAGAGAAAGATTTTTATCAGCAACCACTGAGAAGATAGGTTAATGCAATTGAGAGTTACATTTAGCACTGAACTCCTTGGCAGCCAAGGCTAAAAGAGAAACATTATAAATTATGTAGTTCACATTATCTGATAAAGAATGGAGTTTGTTCTTTGGAACACATACAATCTTTTCCAACATCAAAATCTAAGAGAAACTTCTCCTGAGGATATACAAGTAATGGACAATATTAAATGAACAGGTGAGTGACAGTTTTATAAAAGATGCAGATTTTTTTTTAAAGTGAAAGGTGGAGAGATAGGCAGACTCCTGCATGCACCCCAACCAGGATCTACCTGGCAACCCAGTCTGGGACCAATGCTCGAATCAACCGAGCTATTTGTAGCTCCTGAAGCTGACGTGCTCGGACCAATCCAGCTATCTTCAGCACCCGGGCCACGATCAACCAATTGAGTCACTGGCTTTAGGAGGGCAAGAGTGAGAGTCGGGGGAGAGGGAGAGAGAGAGAAGCAGATAGTTGCTTCTCCTGTGAACCCTGATTGGGAATCAAACTGGGACACCCATATGCCGAGCCAACACTCTGTCCACTGAGTCAGCAGTCAGGGTAAGATTCAGAAATTTACACTGTTTCTTACCTTCTTAATCATTCCTTATTTTATCATATATTTATTTGCAACTGTGTAGCCCCTTTCCAAATAATCCAATGTAACAATTATATAATATCAAATAATTAGGAAAGCTATTTTCCCTCCTAATGAACTATCTATCTCTAAATCATACAAACAGACCCAAACCAGATTTGCATTTCTGTTCCAATATTCAATACAAGTGGAATTTCTGAACAAGAAGGATTTAGGATGCTAACAACTGCTTAAGGTCAAGTATTTTGTGATTAGTGAAGTCCCAAATGAACAAACACATCTTCAGCCATATTCTCCAAGAAGCATTGCATTAATGGCTACAAATGTGCATTATTCTTTAGACTTTGGGGTTTATGGAGGATTATAATCTCTCACATTTGGAAGGATAGATGTAGGGCTTCTGATTTTTTAATTTTATCAAGGAAAGGTTTCAGAAAGCACTACCATCTATTATTTTTGTGATTTAAAAAAAAAAAAAAAAAAAGGAGCAAATTGACACAAGGAAGGATGAAGGGCATAACTTCAAAATAAAGAACAGTCTCCTCCCTAACTTAAATATATGAGCTTTTTAACCATCTAGCTACATAATTTTTTTTCCTCTTTTCAGCAGACTACTGACAGCAGTCTGTTCCCAGACTTTCTTGTCACCAGTATTCTAATTCTGTTCAGTGCTTCCTATTGACAAAGCTTCACTCAGTGTGAGCTGCTGAGGAAAAAGAAAATATTTAAAGGACCCAGATCCAATTTCACAATGCAGGCCAAAGAGGGTGAATTCAGAGCTAAGAAGTAATAAATTGGTAACCGACACTTCATCCTCCATATAAGCCCTCTTCCAAATCCATCATCTCTTCCTGTTGCCTACAAGGCTTACTTCACCTGTGCACATTGAGCATACCAGGTACACTCCTGCCTCAAGGGCTTTGCCTTGCTCTCTTTCCTGGAATGCTTGCCTCTTACCTCTTTTCAGGTCTTTTCTCAAATGCCATCCTCTCAGTGATGGGGTACCTGGCTATCCTATCACTCCTATCCCCTTCCTTTGCCTATTTTACTCCATAAACTTACTGAAATATGCTACAACAAACACACACACATATTTCCACTTATTTATCTTGCTTTTTAAAATTTTCTCTTGGCTTTGGCCAGTTGGTTTAGTGGTAGAGTGTCAGCCAGTATGTGGATATCCCCAGTTTGATTCCCAGTCAGTGCACACCGGAGAGGCAAACATCTGTTTCCTCACCCCCTTACCCTCCCCCTTCTCTCTCTCTCTCTTCCTCCCCTGCAGTCATGGCTCAATTGGTTTGAGCTCATCACTCTTAGGTGCTGAAGATGGCTCCATGGAGTCTTCTGCCTCAGGTGCTAAAAATAGCTCACTTGTAAACCTGGCCCCAGATGGGCAGACCTTCAGCCCCAGACAGGGGTTGCTGGATGGATCCTGGTCAGGGCGCATGAGGGAGTCTGTCTCTCTATCTACCTTCCTTTCACTTGGAAAAGGAAGAAAGAAATAGAAAATGAAAAAAATAAAATAAAATCTCCTTTCTAGAAAATGACCTTCACAGAGATTTTTTCACCACTCAAGAATAGTACCTGCCTCAAAGTAAGTACATAAAAATACTGGTTTAATAAATGGTCTTTAAAAAACTTAATTGACTGTATACATATAAGTCAAGAATAATGACTTGTATAAGAATGTTTACTGTTTTATTTACAATAGGAAAAAAACTCTAAACCACTCACCTATCAACAAAAAACTGACATATATTTTTACAATGGAATATTACTCATCAATAAAAATGAATTAATTACTGATACAGCAACATGGATAATTCTCAAAAACATATTGAGCAAAAGAAAAATTGCCAAATGTATATACTATATGATTCCATTTATATGAAGTTCCCTAACTGTTAAGACCAATCTATGATAATAGAAATAAATACAGTGTTTGCCTAGGGAGAAGAGAATTCCAGGCTACTTTCTGGGGTATAGAAATGTTCTATATAGTTCAACTGAGGTGAAGTTTACACAGAAGTATACACTTATCAAAACTCATTGAACAACATATTTAAAATGAGTACATTTTATCCTACATAAATTTTACCTCAATGAAAAATTCACTTATAATTTCAATTCAAAAGAAAGTCATAAAACCATCTGAAATCCCAATTTGATGATATTATGTTAAGTAAATCAGACAAACACTCATGACTTTCTCATTCTTCAAAAAGACTAACGCAAAAACATAAGTTTTGACTTTGCAGAAGGCAGGATTTGAGTTCATTCTCCAGAAGTCAAGTCACAAAAGAAAGTGGCCAGTTTAAACTCATCTGTGGTTGAACAGGGACATGGGAAGTCTAAGTTTCCTCAAATCATTAAATATTAAAAAGACCGGTATTTCTTCTTTCCTTTACCAGCATGGCTCTACCAGTCTTCTTATCTCTCATGATGGCTACTGCTAGTCAAGGCTGGGTACTGGCTTAATTTTTTAAAGAGTCACAGTTATAAAGATTGTAAGTTATTAAAAGAGTTTACCTAGGAAAATAATAAAGTTTCCCTCTAATAATTTTAAAGAAAATGCTGCATGCATGAGTACGCTATAAGAGTCTGAATGACCACAGTTAGTCTCTCTGTCTACATTCAATTCTCCTCTAAGTTCTTATAATTTTTACTACTTATTTGTTATTAATTCTATTTGCCATTTTTAAAATGATATACTCAATTTTTTTTGGAATTACTGCTAGAATAAGCACAGTTTATAGAGGCTAACGCGAAAACTTTCACCAACTGTAGTTAAGTTCACAAGTTGCTTGGTCCCATCAATACCCACCAGTTCAGACTTTGACTCATTCTTTAAAAAATTACAACTCATTGTTCCTCTCTCTTGATGTGCATGATCAATCCACTACACAATAGAATTTGTCAGGTAGTTTTGTAAAGAAAAATTCAGACCACATTGACCTATGGCATTACCTAGACAGAGTAAGAACAAAGAAAACACTGTGCCATTATACCTAATAGAAATCACTCTTCTCTCTGAGCATGTTAAAGAAGACAGAAACAGCAAAAATAAAATGGAAAAATAAAACGGCCTTTAGGTAACTAGTAATAAAGCAAAGAGATCAGACTCCTTGAAATCAGTAAGAAATTTGTACCTATTTGCACCACCTTTTCAGCATAAAATAATGATGGTGCCTGAATATAGGCTCTCATAAACCATTCTTTCAAACATGTAGGAAATATTGATTAGATACAGGCTTGGTCATCACTTAGTTTATATGTGTACCAATGTAGACATCCTACACTAAGATCCCTGTTTACCTGCATTTAACAATGTATGTCTCAAACAGAAGGCCATAGAATTTTTATATTCAATTTATTGGTGTGGCATTGATTAATAAAATTATATAGGTTTTAGGTGTACAATTTTATAATACATCATCTGTATATTGTATTGTATATTTACAACCCCAAGTCAAATCTCTTTCCATCAGTATTTATCAAGTATCATCTTTTAACATCCTGATGAATTAGAGTTGCACTGAACTCACTTAGGAAATTTCTAGTCTACACATCATGACTTGGTCAATTATTTTGACAGAATCAGTTACTAAGCATTTCTTCAACTCATAGCTAACCTATAACAAGGTTTAAATAGGTTTGTGTATTGAATGATAGCCTTCCTCTGATACAAATTGGAATAGTTAGTAGGTTAACATCAGCCAAACAATGCTAAAGACATAGGTTGTGGGCTCCCTGTTGAACTTCTATGTGGTACATATGTTTGGAGTTACAGCTGGAATACTCTGCTCATGAGACCAAAATCTGAGATTTCCTCTCTTTCTGTGCCAACTGGATTCTTCCTGTCCTGAAACCAGTATCCTTGACCCTGCGTTGGCATTTAATCAGTGAATTGTGGGAATGATTGAGTAAAACACTGCAGACAGGCATAAGTATGATCTAAATCTATCTCACCACTTAAAACAAAGTCATCAAACAAAAACCAAATATTCTACTGATACTGAATTGGCAGAGCTATCTTTTCCATTATGCTAGAATATTTTTAATTTTATTTTGATGTTTATTATGAGAAAACTGTTTTCTTCTAGAACTGCTAACACTTTGAATGCATACCTTTTTCTATTCTAAGTTTAGCAAGAAAGAGCAATTACATTTTGAATGGCATAATTTGGCTCTAAGTGGTTTCCTTATTAAAGATCAATAATTTTGTTTCAGAAGAAAAATAAATATTTGGCATGTTGATGCTTTGAGATTGTTTCCTCACTGCCAAAAGTCTTTTTCCTTTTTTTTCATTGTTTTGAACCACTGAACAAGTTTTAAGACAATATTATATCTTCCTAATTAAAAATCATTTTTAGAATTCAGCTGGGGAAATAAAAGCCTATGAATCAAATGTAATTGAGAATCTAATGACATTTGTTCAAAAGTGGATTTGATTTCAAATATATTTAAGATCATGCTTTAAAAATGCTGCTTTTTTCTTCTTCAAATTTTGACATAGCTTATAAGTGGCTGTATTTTATGATCTAGCAGAGAAGAGGTATTTCAGATGAAGGGACAGTGAGAGAATGAGAGTGGTGGAGGAATTTTATAAGAAGCATAAGAGCCTGACCAGGTGGTAGTGCAGTTGATAGAGTGTTGGCCTGGGATACAGAGGACCCAGGTTCAAAACCCCAAGGTCTCTGGCTTGAGCACAGGCTCACCATCTTGAGCATGAGGTTGCTGGTTTGAGCTTTGGATCATAGACATGACCCCATAGTCTCTGGTTTGAGCACAAACATTGCTGGTCACTGGCTCAGCTGTAGCCCCACCCCTGCTGAAGGCACATATAAGAAAGCAATTATGAACAACTAAGGTGCTGCAATGTAGAATTGATGTTTCTCATCTCTCTCCCTTCTTCTCTATCTGTCCGTCTCACTCTCTGTCTCTCTCATTAAAAAATAAATTAAAAAAATTTTTAAAGCATAAGAAACCAGTGGACTTTATTTATTTATTTATTTATTTTTATTTATTTATTTTTTTGTATTTTTCTGAAGCTAGAAACGGGGAGAGACAGTCAGACTCCTGTATGCGCCCAACCGGGATCCACCTGGCACGCCCACCAGGGGGCGATGCTCTACCCACCAGGGGGCGATGCTCTGTTGTGACCAGAGCCACTCTAGCGCCTGGGGCAGAGGCCAAGGAGCCATCCCCAGTGCCCGGGCCATCTTTGCTCCAATGGAGCCTCGGCTGCGGGAGGGGAAGAGAGAGACAGAGAGGAAGGAGAGGGCGAGGGGTGGAGAAGCAGATGGGCGCTTCTCCTGTGTGCCCTGGCTGGGAATCGAACCCGGGACTTCTGCACACCAGGCCGACGCTCTATCACTGAGCCAACTGGCCAGGGCAGGCTTTATTTTTTCACCCAGAATTCTAGGTGAGATTTATATCAAGGAGACCTTGAATGGTTCACTTCCCAGGTAGCCATACTAAAATATATAAATGTACTTGATATAACTAGTGACTAGAATTTATACAGTTAAGCATATGCCAACCATTTAATGTCTTCTGCTTGGCTCTATGGCTCATGGTTCAATATCAAAGTCTCCTTTAACATTTGGTTAAGAATCTGGAGTCACTGGGTCTGAATGGCCACCACTTTCAGAGCTGCTCAGATGAAACTTTTAAGGTCTCACTGGCCACAAGAATGATAGCCTCTTAAGAAGCTCAGTTGTTTCATTCCATCCTGAAAGATCTTAACATAGTTGGGGGTTGATGTTCCAGATGAATGATTCAGGTCCAACTCTTAGCTGTGTAATTTGGGACAAGTTATTTTACCTTCCCTTAGAGTCAGTTTCCTGATTTATACTAATACTTATCTCACAGTGTTGTGGTTAGAACCTAATGAACTAATGCATATGAAAATCCAGCATAATGCTTCATGACAAGTAAACACATAGAAAGTACTGTTGTATAAGATACATTAATTAATTTAAGCCTCAGATACCTCAAGGCCTATGTAGCAGCCCTGGCGAGGTGAGTTGGCACCCTCTAGGAAAACTCCTACCAGACTCATCTATCACCGTGTAAGCTTGCTCTTTTTCACCCATCTGCCCCTCTCCCAAGGAGCCAATTAAACCAATATTTTCTGAGGTTATGTTTATTTACTCTTCCTCTTACATAAAAATAAATGTATATCAAGACTGTGGAAAATCCAGATACAATAAAACTTCAAACTTTAAGTAATAAACAGGCAAATAAAAATAATAATTATACTAAAAAATTAAAGAAAAAGTGTTATAATTTTACAAAAGAAAGAGGAAAGAAAGAGAAGAGAGAAAAGAGGGAGGAAATGAAAGAAGGAAGTAAGGAAAAAAGGGAAGGAGGGAGGGAGGGAGGGAGGGAGGGAGGGAGGGAGGGAGGGAAAGGAAAATAAGGAGGGAGAAAAGAAAGACGGACCCTGAATTTTCTAACAGCCAAGGCAAAAAGGGAAAAACTAAATATTTTAATTTTCATACTGTGCTTAAAATACATTGACCATCCAGGCCAGATAGCTTGGTTGGTCAGAGCATTGTCCTGAAGTGCAAAGATTGCCAATTCAATACCCAGTCAGGGCACATACAGGAACCGACTGATGTTCCTGTCTCTCTCTCTCTCTCTCTCTCTCTCTCTCTCTCTCTCTCTCTCTCCCCCTTCCTCTTTAGCTGAAATCAATAAATAAAAAAATTTAAAAGACATTGACCACGTCATCAGGGGAGACAACATTTTTCTGGCCTCATGCTCTGAGATTTTGTTTATCAGGTAAATGTCAAAATAAGAAACATTGAGCAACATAATATATGGGCCCTCAATATCAAGTTTGGAGTTATTTTCTCAATGATATAGTATTCTGTATTGCACATATGGATCTTCTTTGCCCCTACTCAGTCTTCATTAAAAACAAAAAACTTCATAATTATAACTCTATAAATCTAGGGTTGTGGAGAGGTGGTGGAAATCCACATGGAGATCGTCAAAGAAAGAACCGGAGTTCAAGGACTTGTAGGAGTTGAAGCTGTTCAAGATAAAGGTAATTAAAATAGAACATAATAAAGAATTGTGGAGCCAAGGAACTGGAACAACCATCAACTTGGATGTTGAAATACCTTAACCAAATCATGAACCAGATAAAAATCATCTAATTTCCAGAAATTAAAAGATTTTCTAGGAATTATGCAGATGGCAGAATCAAGAACAGAAGAGGAAGGGTAAGAAAGAAAGTGAACTAAAGAAATCTACCGAGTGCTTGCAACATACCCGGCCCTATGCTAGATGATTTTCAACCGTGAATCATTTAATCTTCACAACCACCCAGAACAGTCTTAGAGTGGTGGAAGCCAGTGTCAAACACATCTGTATTCCAAACCCTGCTCTCTGCACCCCTCCAAGCTGGTCATGGAAGTGACCCCTATGGAATGCCCAGAAGAAGATTCTCAAGAGAGAAGCTAGAGCCAGAAAGAAAGGAACTATGCAAACCCTCATAGCCTATGTTTCAGGTACACGAAGAAAGTGTGGTCTCTACAATGTAGTTTTAATGGGAATGTCAGATTTCATTGTTTGTGTAGAGACCAACAAAAGTGAGGAAAGAATTGAAGATGAATTGAAAGGGTAAGTAAAAGAATAGGGAGAGAGAAGAGCAGGCAGTGTGGGGATTAGCTAGTCACAGAGGAAAGGGCTGCCGGAGGTCCATTAGTGACCCAGAAAGATAATTGTAGAATTTGTTAAAGTACACCACCTAGAATGCAAATAAAATGCTGGTGTAGAGCCAGGGCTTCTCTGATCCTCTTTTCCATTCCCTCCTGCTCCTCCCAACTCAGCAAGGTAGCTGGTACTGAGTTACATAGCAACATCCCCTCCCTTCCACACAGCCAGCCCCTCAGGCCATGTGTTCTTTTATGACACCTGTTCAACTTTTAAAATTCCTTGAATCTTCCCTATCTGTACACTTCAACTAGATTTTATCTAGTTTTTAAAACTCATGAGAAAAAATTGAAGGCAAGGATATTATTTGCCCAGCCCCAGGGTGTATCTTGATATGAGCTCCTCTCATTCATAAATTTACAGTCAGAATTATAGGAAAACAACCTTATATCTTATTTTTTAAATGTTTAATTCATATTCTGCATTGTGGAGGATAAAAAATCCATATACCAAACAAAGTACCTCTACTTCTACTTGTAATTGAACCATCATAAGGTCATTTGTACATTAAAAAAATACCCATCATAAAAAGCAGTTGTGTTTTTAAAAATTAATCTCTTGCCACTCTCTGTCATGAAGGACACTAAGGACAATTAGATGGCAAAAGGTCATGAACTCTTGGGAAATGTTCAGATGAGACTTGGTTTGCAGAGGAAAAGGCATCACAGAATCCTCTGGGGAAGGAGGTTTAATCTTCAACAGGAAATTTTAAGTAAATTATCTTTTCTTATCTAGCCAATAAGGAACAGAAATTAAGAACTAGAAAATATCATCTTATTTCCACAATTGTGAAACAGCAATTTAATAAGAGCTTTTGGCTTGTTTTTTTGATTTGGGGGGGAGGAAAGTAGAGGGGAAGGAAAACAAAGAGACACCACAGTAAACACGCATGTTGAATGTGAGCCATACTCCCATTTCAGAAATGTCAAAGTATGTGAACGTGTGCAACTTGGAATCAAGAAAACATAGTAATAATGCTAGTAATACCTTTTTAAAAAGTAGTTCTGATAGGTATTTTCTCTTTCTTCGTGGTCATTTGAATGCCCTTAACAAGAAACAAATATAAGGGTGACTTTTCAGAGTAGTCTGGCATTCTCAGGAAGAAAGTACTCTTATGAACTCAGAGATTCTAACATTTCATCCAAGTTATTTTGGGTCTAGAACAATAATACATTGGAAATTGGAAGCAAACAGCTAATTTGATTAAAATATTGAACCTGATTAGTCTCATATACTAAAATCGCCAAGGTACTTTGTTGGGAGTGCATTGGGCAGAGGACCGTTCTTCAGATGACCCACAGCACTGCAGTGGTGCAGAAGCAACCCTCATCTTGATGGTTTGGTGACAACTTAAAAATGTGACAGTTCTTCCCTGTATTTTAAAAAAGTAGAGTAAGGATGAGTGTGTGGGAGCAAGAGTAGAGGGAAGCCTTTGGCCAACCTGGCAAAGCACTCTCATCATAGGGTATGCATTTTGATGCCAAGAGAGAAGAAATAGAAAGGGGAAACTATGGGGAAGAGGGAAAATTAAGAGAGAGAAGAGGGGAAACAAATGGTTCCCAGGATTCATCCCTGAAACTAGAAGATTTAATGGGGACCACACTCCCTCAGCTGTCCCACAAACTTCCCCAAGTTCTCTCTCCACCCTGCTTCTCACTGTTCTCCCATCAGTACATCAAGTCCCAGAAGATCTTGCTAAGTGGGCTCCCCACTCTTGGGTACACTTGAATATCCCATCCACTCAAGTGCTTTCCAGTCTCTATTCTTTAACTATGTTGATAGACCCCCATAGAATGTAAGTCCCCAACTATGCCCAAAAAAAACATTTTAATGCTCCCTTTTAATGATCATCTTAAATGTCCTTTCCAATGAAATCTTTCCTGAGCCTACCTTGCAACCTGTTTCCTTAAATCATGTCTCTCATATTTTGTGTTACGATCTTTTGTGTCCTTGTCTTACTTTTCCTGGTATAAGTCCATTCAAGGCAAGGTTTTGGTCTTCATAATCTTCTATCTTCTGAACATATAGAAGTCATTCAAAGTTATGAGTATTTGACAGAAACTAATTAAATAAAGAGAATGAGAGAAGTAATTTAAATAGTGGTAGTAATTCAGAGCTCAGTGGGCACATGATTAGAGAGAGCTTGAGTCAGCACGTCCTCCAGAACCACACCAGAGAGTTTCTGTTTTCCCCTGTGCTTCTCATGGGTGAACCTCTTACCAAGATAAGTTTAATTCTGATATTTAAAAATACTATCTTTTGAACAACACGGTTCCCATAAGCAAAATAACTACTTCATCTGCTGCTTTATCAAAGAAATTATATGTTCCAGTACAGAAGACAAAATCTAGCTGCTCTGGATTTATTATAGGGCAGGATGTGAGACTGCAACTGGGCAGTTTTTACTTTCCATGCTGAATTTAGACTTTATATTCATAGTAGATGAGTCCCCACTGAATCTCCCCACATACCACACTGCAAGCTTCACTCATGCACTGGAAACAAGTGTGTCCACTTTCTGGAGTAGATACGAGCTGCTTAGACACAGGCCTTCTTCCCCACCTGAGTCTTGTCAGATTCTACCTGATACTTAGTAAGCATTTACTAGCTATTCATAAAATACATTTCAGATAAAGTAAAAGGGAAGACTCTAAAACCTGACCTATGATTTTCTTTTGCTATAAAATATATTATAGTGACAATGAGAAAGATGTATTAGAGAATTGAATCAATACTAATTCTCTCACTGAAAGGTCTATGTAAGAAATTTCTTTTTATTATTATTATTATTATTTTATTTATTTATTTTTTTAGGGAAAGCACACTGAAGTATTTCAAGATAAAAGAACACCATGCCTGCAACATTCTCTTAAAGGATTCAGATAGCCTGTCCAGGCAGTGGCACAATGGATAGAGAATCGGCCTGGGACTCAGAGGACCCAGGTTTGAAACCCCAAGGTTGCAGGCTTGAGTGCTGGGTTTCTGGCTTGAGCGCGGGGTGGCTAGCTTGAGCCCTAGGTCACTGGCTTGATCAAGGGGTCTCTGGCTCAGCTAGAGCCTCCCAATCAAGGCATATATGAGAATCAATGAACAATTAAGATGCCACAATGAAGAATTAATGCTTCTCATCTCTTTCCCTTCCTGTCCATCCCTGGGTTAACATGCTAAATGTATATAAAGGTATTCAGAAATTCTTTACATTATTCTTGCAACTTTTATGTAAGTCTAAAGTTATGCAAAAGAAAAGGATGGTGTGGGGAGGAGGCACTTTTGGACTGGCTAAGAATCTCTGATGTCCCTTGCCTTAGCCTCAGTAGATAAGAGAAATTTTCAGTAGCTCTTGTCCAAGCACAAAAGGAACAAAAACCCCACTGCAAAGAAAACCTGACCACCGGCAGCTACAGTAAACTTGAATTATCATCAATTTGGGATTCTCTGAGCTTTATTTCCCAACCATATTTGGGAACCCAGGGCTCCTCCAAGTAAAGGTAACCTTCAGTTTCTCAATGGAAGTACTGAAGGATGGTAATAATCATAATGGCAATTATTATTCATTGACAACTTATTTTGTGCCAAGCATTGTGCTTAGAATTTTTTTATTCATTTTCAAAATTCCTTCTCACAGAACATATAGGACTAAATCCTATTATTTTACCCATGTTACTCCTGAGAAAAACCTCTATTTATAAGGATTAATCCCAGCTATTACACTTATGTGTTACTTCAGAACCTCTAAGAAACAAATGCCAAGAGAAGATTAAACATGGAAGAGATTTTATTGGAAGAAACCCTCATAAAAGATAAAGGGAAAATAAACAGGAGTAGGCAGAGTGTGAGCCTTCCGACAGCAATACTGTTGGGTCTGACTCCCTGGAAGGAGAGGGAGGAAAGAGGTTTCCCCCAGGTGAGGCTCCCTAACACTTCCCACCTCCCCACCCCCGCATGCTTGGATTAGAGTTTTGAGACTTTTGCATGACTCAAAGTAAACTCATCACTTTAATGTGTTAAGAAACTGGGATGGGAGGGTACCTTTCCTCTGTCTGAGAAGCACTCTCTTCCATCATGCAACATTGTCCTTGGCAATTGCAGTCTTCTTTTTAAATTCTGACTTTGGATCTTATTTTCCATAAGCTTATACATCATTTCAGAGACACTGCAAAGTAAGCTGCAATTCAGCAGATTACCTAATTAGTGAATCAGGCCTGATAACTTTCCTAGCCAATTCCTTGGTGCTACACATCAGTCTTTTAACTACAACCTCATGGAAAAGATTATCATTCCAGCAACGATAAAATGATAAGACTTTAGATTCACACAGGATTACTAGAGGTCACATTGAGCATCAGGAAAAAATCAAGCACCATGGGGGGATATTAGAACAGCATCAGGCCTGAGCCCTAAACAAAATGAGGTTTACTTAATGCTTTCAGGTCTTTGTCAAGAATAAATTTTCATAAATACTCAAAAAAGGTGTTTAACATCAAATGTTTATTTTTATTCTAAACCAGTATTTTCTGCTCTGGCCTTGTAGCCCTTGAAGGGTCTACAAGTTTATATAAAGATCAAGCATCAGTGGCATAAATAACATGCCCCTCAAACACAGAACTTACTTTCTTCACAAAAACATACTAAGGTTATGATGATTAATAACATGAAAATAAATAGATCTTAAAGCATGGTCAAGTTCAAGAATTACTAATATCACTGTTATTTCTTAATCCATAGATACTAAAAGTACAGCATCCAACATATGATGTTTCTCTGAGTTTCAAAGGAGCCTTATATACAAAAAGATTGGAAAGCTGTGCTATAGAAACAATTCCTTGGACCATTATACATACTGAAGACTATATAAAGTCCCCTAGTGTCCTTGAACCAAGCCTTCCTTAAAAGTGATATAACATTCTCAATAGCTTCTTTTAAGTAATTCCAAATCCATCTTTAAAAGGCAAAAAATAAATCCATCAACAATCTCTAAGATAAATAGCAATATAGAATATCATCACTAGTATGTTAATTAATGAAACAAAGGAATTGTGAATTTATTTGTGCATTCTAGAAGCAGAATCTAGATTACAAATTATATGTGAGCAGATTTCATTTTGGGGATAAAATTTGATTTAGTACTGGTCTATTCCACCTGTATATGAATCCATGAATCCTCACAGTGCTGTATACTGTGAGGCAGCACTCAGAGGGATACAGAATTATAGACTGTTAAGCCAGTCTTTTGCACACACGTGTGTAAAGCTCTTCAATGTTGCAATCATTCAGAAACTATCCAGCACCATAAAAAATATTTCAAAAATAAGCCAAAGGTATTCATAGAGCATTTAAGGTTTGAAATAACTAAAAGTACTTTTCTAAAAGTGTAACATCTGAGAAAAAAAAATTTTTTGATTATTCAGTAGAGCCTTCTTTATGCAAACATGAGACTAGGATCTAAAATCTATATCATGAAGCTGCTGCGTCTCCAAACTCTACACCAGATATGAAATTGTTATTACTGCTCATCACAAACTACTTCAAACAATTGCATGTATTCTACAAATATTTATTGAGTGCCTACTATGGGTTTGTCATTCTGCTAGATTCCAGTGGTACACACTATGGTTTGACAGAGATGGATAGATGCCACCAAAAATTCATGTTCTGTCTTCCAGTGTTGAGGTATACCTAGGAAGTGGCTGCCCAGCCAGAAGTTACACTTCCCAAATCCTCTTACACCTTAGGTGTCGCCATGTGAGTAGTTCTTACTAACATCAGAATATGTTTACAAATGATATATTTCACTTCTGATCCAAGGTGATTGATTGCAAGTGGGTATCTTCTCTGTTTCATTTCCCCTACTAGAAGCAGAGGACTCTCAGATCCTAGAGGACAGTGAAGCCACAAAATGAAAAAAGCCTGGGTCTCTGAATAGGCATATGGAGGGAAGTCACACACCAACCAAGTGAGAATAAAGAGAATTTAACTATGCAAAGAGGGAAAGAAAGGCAGAAAACAATGCATATTTACGACGCACCTGCTAGGAAAGTGCACGTGAGGTACTATGAGAGACCACCATGTCTCTGTCAATTTCAGCAGCTCGTTGCCACAAACCATGCAAGGCTGAAAAGTCATCAGGGCCATCAAAAAACAACAAATTCTGGCCTGACCAGGCGGTGGCACAGTGGATGGAGCACCAAACTGGGATGCAGGGGACCCAGGTTTGAAACCCCGAGGTTGCTGACTTGAACACGGGCTCATCTGGTTGGAGCAAGGCTCACCAGCTTGAGCCCAAGGTTGCTGGCTTGAGCAAGGGGTCACTCGGTCTGCTGTAGCCTCTCGGTCAAGGCACATGTGTGAGAGCAATCTGTGAACACCTGGAGTGCCACAACCAGGAATTGATGTTTCTCATCTCTCTCCCTTCCTGTCTGTCGGTCCCTATCTGTCCCTCTCTCTGTCACAAAATATTATATATATATATATATATATATATATATATATATATATATATATATCAACAAATTCTGATTAAGGTAAAAAGTAGGGCAAAAAAATCAATGAATAATAACATCTGTTGCAACATGGAAGTCTTTGGTATTGTACTCCGGTGCTCATTACATTGGCTACCATTGTTCTGTATATTTCTTTATGTATTTATTCAGTATGATCCTTGAACTTGAGATGTCAAAAAGTAAAATGTTCAAAAGTAGGGATACAAAAGAGCCTAATTATTTACAAAATGTACAAAATCTAGTAAACACATATTAAGAAAAAAATTAAATATGTTTTACCTCCTTTAACTTAGAAGATATAAAAATAGTCTTTACATGGGCTCCAAGGAGTCTATGCATCTCCTGAAACTGACAGGTAAAAAAATCTATGGGTTTGTGCATAGATTCATTTTTCTAGAGATAGTTACCACAGCAAAAATCTGATTCTATGAGATTAACAATTAAATAGATTAGTGTATAGAAATATTTAAAAGGAGAGGAAAAAAAGAAATACAACCACACACGCCAAATGAAGTAAAAAATTAATTAAATGATTAATTTTAAGTGAGCTAGTAATTAGGCAAGAACAGGTTTTAGAGAAATCAGCCCAGAGCTCATTCAATGAAGTCAGGATCCTTATTATTTTATTAGTATAAGCAATATATCCTCAGGGGCCAGATTTTATTATTCATAGCAGATTAGAAAAGGAAGAAATTAGAGTGAGAAAAATTAAGTGTCTCTTGCAGAATTTGTAGGAAAATCCCAAAGACCTCTCTGGTTACTTTTTTTTTTCTCTCTTAATTGTTTGATTATTCCCCTAAAATTGAAATGGATGCCAAGAGAGCTCCTTCCCTCAGAGTTTAGAGCTCTTTTGTTTATTAGAGTCTAATGTTTGCAGTGGTTAACTTAATAAGGAAGTTCTTTCACATTAGCCAATATTCTCATTCTGCTCTTCCTTGAAAGAGAACATTTTTTATAACCTCTAAATTGCAGACCAATCAGTCTGAGGGATAATAATCATTTAGAATTGTCTGTGATATTCCTTTCACCACATTGAGGATCACATTTTCAAATTGTGTATCCGACATAAGCAGAAGTTAGTTTTTAAACATAACCTTTCCACTGATATGTTTCATCTTTTTATTGAAAACTTAGATACCATTTGCAAGATCTTCCTAACCAGGAGATTCATTGCTTATTCCACACACAGAAAAACATGCGTTAGCCTGACCAGGTGCTGGCCCAGTGGGTAGAGCATCGGACTGGGACATGAAGGACCCAGGTTTGAAACCCTGAGGTTGCCATCTTGAACGCTGGCTCAACTGGCTTGAGCAAGGCTCACAGCTTGAGCCCAATGTCACTGGCTTGAGCAAGGGGTCATTTGGCCTGCTGTTAGCCCCCTCGTGCATATGAGAAAGCAATCAATGAACAACTAACTAAGGTGCCACAACGAAGAATTGATGCTTCTCATCTCTCTCCCTTCCTGTCTGTCTGTCCTTATCTGTCCCTCTCTCTTTCTTTCTCTGTTTCTGTCACACACACACACACACACACACACACGCAAAAAATGAACCTGCTGTTAAATTTAGAAAGAGATGCCTAATATCTCAATGTTGACAGTACTTAACCAAATTCTGGTAGGACAAGAAACTACATTCTGTCATTTTATTCAAAGCAAAGTGGGCTCAGGAAGACTGGTTTATCATGCAGGTCATGACATTGTTTTTTATCATTTTTCTTGAGAAATGTAACTGCCAGACTAATTGGTAGATTCACACTTGGTGATTAGCACATTTTGTCCAAGTCTCTAAGGAAAAGCCAAATCACTACCTCAAGGTTGTTTGATGACCATGGATCCAATCCTAGGGAGCTGAGTGATTTTGATAACTGGTATTAATCAAGTTATGGTTGCTTTATGAGCTTACCTAAAGTCACAAGTATGCTCTGACAGCCCACAGCCCCAGTATATGGGCAGACAACTCCTCATCCCACCCTGCAACTTGAATTGGCTTCCACCACCTACTTTGGAACAGAGTGTTAGTGGCTTATCCCAACACTCATCGTTCTCATCTTTTCTAGGAAAAAAATTCCTGGTTTGTTTTTGTTGGGTGTTCTGTCTTTCAGAATTTTAAAAATTACCTTTCAATATAGGGGATGTAATCATATAACTAGGCCTAAATGATGGTGAATGTAATAGAATGACTTATAGCAGACTAACATGCCCACTGAAAACAATTAGAAAAGTCAAATAAAATTACAAAATAAGTAAACATAGATTTATGTTTAAAGCCAATAAAGGGCTGCTAAATAAATAAAGCAACCGGAATTAGAGACACAAAGATTTTGAGGAGGGAGAAACAACACAAAGAGATAAGTTGATCATTTGCAACTGCCTTTTCTGTAAGAGTGTTTGTTCATTCTGGGCTAGAGCAAGAGGCTGAGACTCCAAATCTTGCACACACAGAAGGCTGCTGAGGGCTGACAGAAAAGCATGTAGAGATGCTGGTGGTTTTGTGGGGCCAGAAATTTAAATTAAAAACATCATGAACCAATACAGAGCATGTTGGGGCAACAAACCATCCACCAAATTCTGAAACTACATAGACTACAGGCTGAAATCTCAATCATAATATCTGAAAAAAATGATGAAAAGATGTTAAAAAAATATAAAAGTTAATAGAGGGGGAAACGGAATCGTAAAAAAATTGTTTGATTAGTCCAATATTCAAGAAAAGAAAAAAAAGATAAATAGATATGTCAAATAGAACTCTGATATATATTAAAACCAAATATATTAGTAATCATAAGACTTGGCCAAGTAGCTCAGTTGGTTAGAGCATTGGTCCAAAACACAGAGGTTGCCAGTTGATCCCTGGTCAGGATCCACACAGGAATAAATTGAGGATTTCATCCCTGTTTATCTCCCTCTTTCTTCTCCCTCTTTCTTCTTATCTCTCTCTTTAAAATCAATAAATAGACTGACCTGTGGTGTCCCAGTGGATGAAGTGTCAACCTGAAACGCTGAGGTAGCCAGTTTGAAACCCTGAGCTTGCCCGGTCAAGGCACATGTGGGAAGCAACTACTATGAGTTGATGCTTCCTGTTTTTCGTCTCTCTTTCTCTCTCTCTCTCTCTCTCTTTTTCTCTCTCTCCCTGCTATCTAAAATCAATAAATCTATCTATAATCAATAAATAAAATAAGTAAATAAAAAAGTTTTTTAAAAAAATAATAATCATAAATTTGCAATAAACCCATTGAAAATTTGAGTTCAATAATATAAATAAAGCAAATACTCCAAATATTTGGAAAGATACACAGTAAACTACTAACCTGACACCCCTGGGGAGTAGAAAGTGTTTGGGAGAAAAAAAAGATTTTATTTTCCAAAACTGGTTATTAGAAACATTCCCAATAAATACATTTCACTTTTGAATTTAAAAAAGAAAAATGTGAAAAATATTTTATGTACCTATTTATCTAGTTAAGTATTAAGTTATTAATTTTATAACTTAAGTATTAAGTTATTAAATTTATAACTTTTATCCACTTCTTCCCACAGACCTCATACATTTCTTGTTATTATATGGTTTTTAAAATTACTATTGTGATAAGATTCCATTGCCCATTTTGTTTTCTAACAAGTTACTGCTTGTATATAACAGCAGTATGACTTTTGTCCTGGTTTTCTTATAACCAGCTACTTTACCTGACTCATTAACTTAATGAGCACTCTTTCAGTCATTAAGACACTTTACCATCTTGGGCATAGTGTGCAACCCTCTTTCTACTTGGTTACGAATGTGTGTAATGCTGATAAACTGTTGAAACCCATTTCCAGCTGTGACCATTAGAACTGGTCAGTTCTTTATGTTCTTACCACGGTGCCTATTTTTTCTAGGACTGCTTGGCTTAATCATAGTTCCCTATGCTCTTTTCTATTTACACAGATTTTTAAAAATCCAGTCTTTATAAACAGACACTTTATTAATAGAGTAAATAAAATGTCCACATATATGAACTTCATCCACTAGGCGCTCATTCCCACGCACTGAGGTCCCTCTGCTCTGATTCCCAAGCTCACTGTGGTTGGTAATTGTCTCTTGACACTGCCTTGCCTGGCCACAAGGGCTCCTACATGAGGTGGAACAACGCTAATTGGAGTGTCCAAGCCAACATCACCCAGTGCCCATTCAGGCCTTCCTTAGGATGCATTATTCTCTCAGGGATTAATTTATCCTTGTTGCTTCTTATGGTTCCAACCAACAACCTGGGTTCTAGGCTACAGGGGCTAGACCAGAGTTTCCCAGGTTGTGAAATATTCTGGAGGTGTTTGATTGGTGTGCTGAGAAAATAATCCTCTACCAGGTATGTAAATTTTCAAAATCCTTAAAATTATAAAATTTTTAGCTGACCAGTGATGGTGCTGTCAAGGTAAAACAACTTCCAAAAGTGAAAGAATTTTTATGAGTTTATTTGAGCCAAACTATTGACAGTTGTTGGGAAGCAAAGTCTTTTTTTTTTTTCTGTCTTTTTTATTTTTTTTTGTATTTTTCTGAAGCTGGAAATGGGGAGAGACAGTCAGACAGACTCCCGCATGTGCCCAACTGGGATCCACCCAGCAAGCCCACCAGGGGCGACGCTCTGCCCACCAGGGGGCGATGCTCTGCCCCTCCGGGGCGTCGCTCTGCCGAGACCAGAGCCACTCCAGCGCCTGGGGCAGAGGCCAAGGAGCCAATCCCCGCACCCGGGCCATCTTTGCTCCAATGGAGCCTTGGCTGCGGGAGGGGAAGAGAGAGACAGAGAGGAAGGAGGGGCAGGGGGTGGAGAAGCAAATGGGCGCTTCTCCTATGTGCCCTGGCCGGGAATCAAACCCGGGTCCCCCGCACGCCAGGCCGACGCTCTACCGCTGAGCCAACCAGCCAGGGCGGGAAGCAAAGTCTTAATGGATTAAGAAAGTGCTTCAGAAAATGGTGGTTTTATATCTTATTTTATACATTAGAATCAAAAGGGAAAGACGTAAGGGAGTCACATGAAATTGATTGGTGATAGATTAGGGAGGTGGGAGAAAGCAAAGCGGTAAAATCTCTGGTATTGGGTAAAAAGTAAACATATACATGCTGAATTCCCAGCCAGGGCACACAAAAGTGCACATCTGCTTCTCCACCCCTCCCCCTCTCCTTTCTCTCGGTCCCTCTCTTCTCTTCCGGCAGTCAAGGCTCCATTGGAGCAAAGTTTGCCCGGGCGCTGAGCATGGCTCCAATGTCTCTGCCTCAGGCGTTAGAATGGCTCTGGTTGCAGCAGAGCAACGCCCCAGATGGGCAGAGCATCGCCTCCTACTGGGCTTGCTGGGTGGATTCTGGTTGGGTGCATCTGGGAGTCTGTCTCTCTGCCTCCCTGCTTCTCACTTCAGAAAAAATACCCCCAAAAAATTTAAAAAGTAAAAATGTACTTTCTGAAACTTCTTTTACATAGGCAGAAACAAGACAGCTAACAGTTAATGGTTCACATAACAATATCAATGAGGGGTCCGTTGGTTCCTGCTCTAGTGAGAAGTCTGACCTTATGGAGAAAGAAGATGACCCTTACATTCCAAAAGCATGTTATCAGGTATATTATTGTAGATGCAAAAAACAACAGACAGGCTGGAGTAAAAGTAAGCATTGACCTTTGTTGAGAGAGAGTCTACCTCCCTAGGTCATGACTACCAACCATAAACTGTTTTCAGTTAGAAAGGTTTTAATTTAGACCATACTGAGTGTTTACTCTAGGTCTCTAAGTTTGCAGGGTCCTTGTGCCGATTTAAATTTTTTTTTTCCTTTTTTCATCCACAGTGCAGTAGACCGAGCTTTGGCCCAGGAGGCTTAGGGCCCTGGTTGAAACACCAAAGTCATTGGCTAGAGCACAGGTTTGCCACTTTGAGTGCAGGTTCACCAGCTTGAGTGTAGAATCATTGATGTGATCCTTATGTCACTGCCTAGAGCCCAAAGGTTGTTGGCTTGAGCCCAAGGTTGTTGGCTTGAGCAAGGGGTCACTGGCTTGGCTTGAGCTTCTTGGTCAAGGCACATATGAGAAGCAATGAATTAAAAAAATTGAAGCAACTACAAGTTGATGCTTTTCATCTATCTCCTAACCCCTCTCTTTTTCTTTTTGTTTTTGTCCTGTCTCTTTCAAAATACTTGTAATGCCTGGCCAGTGGTGGCACAGTAGATAGGGTGTTGATCTGGGACACTAAGGACCCAGGTTTGAAACCCAGATGTCACCGGCTTGAGCGCAGGCCCATCCAGCTTGAGCACAGGGTTGCTAGTTTGAGCATGGGATCGTACACATGATCCCATGGTTGCTGGCTTGAGCCCAAGGTCACTGTCTTGATAAAGGTGTCAGTGACTCAGCTGGAGTTCTCCCCTACCTTCCACCCCATGTCAAGCACATATGAGAAGCAGTCAATGAACAACTAAAGTGATGTAACTACAAGGTATTACTTCTCATTTCTCTCCTTTCCTGTAATGATGTCTGTCTGTCTCTTGCTAGCTAAAAAAAGAAAAGAAAAAAACAGAATTATAACATTTTTATTTCTTTTTATTCTGTTGCATTTCAGAGCATTTAATCCATTTCTGTGTGATACTAGAAAATCCAACAAGGTGTCAACATAAGAAACTTCCAAAACTGTAAAAATTTTTATGAGTTTATTTGAGCTAAACTGTCGACAATTCCAGGAAAGAAAAGTCTCAACAGATTGAGAAAATGCTCCAGAAAATGATGGTTTCACCCCTTATATTATACATCAAGATCAAAAAGGAAGAAGTAAAGAGATTACATGAAGCCTATTGGTGATAAATTAGGAAGCAGAAGAAAGCAAAGCGGGGACATCTCTGAATTGGATTAAAAGTAAAAATGTATGTACTGAAACTTCTTTTATATAGGCAGGTATAAAATAGATGACAGTTAACAATTAACATAATAATAACAATGACAGAGTTTGTGGTTTCTGCTCTGGTGAGCTGCCTGTCCTAAGGGGTCAGAAAAGAAGATTTCTCTTACATTTTAAAGGTATGTTATCATGTATGTTACAGTAGATGCAATAGACAGTACTGACCCTTCTTAAAGAAAAATCCCTCCCTAGACATGACTACTCACCATGAACTTCTTTTAGTTCAGACCATCCTGTGTGGTTACTGTGGGTCTCTGAGTCTGCAAGGCCCTCATGCAGGCCTCCCCTGAGCTTGTCAGGTTCAGCATGTGGCCCCTTTTTCATTCACAAGGGTTCAGTGTTTTTTAAAAATACAGGGTTGATGTATTTTTAAAAACATATTAAAAAATTAAAGTAATGTGTGTAATAATTACAAAGTAAATAATAGAAGAACAGAACAAAAAGTGGAGGGTTTATTCATTAACTCTTTATTTGCAAATACATAACTAGCAGTTGTGGCTCTACCAGAAGTTAAACTTAGATGCTGCAGTCTTTGGAGGTCACAGCCTCTCCTTAGTAAGTCCTTGTGGTCTGGAAAAAAAGCCTTATTAAATAATCTTGAAATGTTCATTTCCCACATTGTGTACATAAAAAAAAAAACCCTCTTATTCTTAGACTTGCTAATCATTATTCTGAAGATGTAAAATTTGGTTTCCTTCAAGTCAAATACTCTTTATGTAAATGTCATCCATTTCTTTCATGGGATATGAAGTGAGTGCTGATTTAATTACTCTTGTGCCTTTTAAAGTCAGAATGCAGTGATGTCTTTTAAACTTAGCAGAGGTAAGAAAGAACACTGCACTAGATTTAGGAACATCTGTATAACCTGGTAATGCTGACACTGTCATGGTGGTTTTATTCCAGGCACCTCCCAGCATGATCCATATTGAACTATAAGAAATGGTGGTTCTCCTGTTCGATTAGCTGTTATTAGCAAGTCAGGTAATAGCAAATGTTGGAGAGGCTGTGGAGAAAAAGGAACCCTCATCCACTGTTGGTGGGAATGTAAAGTAGTACAACCATTATGGAAGAAAGTATGGTGGTTCCTCAAAAAACTGAAAATAGAACTACCTTATGACCCAGCAATCCCTCTACTGGGTATATATCCCCAAAACTCAGAAACATTGATACGTAAAGACACATGCAGCCCCATGTTTATTGCAGCATTGTTCACAGTGGCCAGGACATGGAAACAACCAAAAAGCCCATCAATAGATGACTGGATAAAGAAGATGTGGCACATATACACTATGGAATACTACTCAGCCATAAGAAATGATGACATCGGAACATTTACAGCAAAATGGTGGGATCTTGATAACATGATACGAAGCGAAATAAGTAAATCAGAAAAAAACAGGAACTGTATTATTCCATACGTAGGTGGGACATAATAGTGAAACTAAGAGACATTGATAAGAGTGTGGTGGTTATGGGGGGGAGGGGGGAATGGGAGAGGGATAGGGGGTGGGAGGGGCACAAAGAAAACAAGATAGAAGGTGACAGAGGACAATCTGACTTTGGGTGGTGGGTATGCAACATAATTGAACGACAAGATAACCTGGACTTGTTATCTTCGAATATATGTATCCTGATTTATTGATGTCACCCCATTAAAAAAATAAAATTATAAAAAAAAAAAAAAAAAAAAAAAAAGAAATGGTGGTTCTTTCTTTTAGGAGCCTGAAACAAGATTTAGAAGAAACCCAAAACAATTAATCAGTAGAACACCCTATATATAGTGAGTCCTTAGGCAGCAGAACCCAAATTTATCTATATGAATTTCCCCTATAGTGCCTGGCACTTGGAATTTGTTCTGGCCATTCCACCCAGAAGCCACAGAGTACAAGAGGAAGGGGGACTGTCTGCAGTTTGAAATGGCAGACTTCCTCCAATTGCAGTTAGCATTTAAAAAAACTTTTATATCCATTTTTATTTAAATATACCACCTTTGTAATTATAGTACTTTTTTACATTTAATTTCATTGCAGCTACTAGTGTACTTGAGCCATTCATTTATTCTCCCTCCCAAACATACCTGGTTTCTTTCCCCTTTGTTCTAATAGAATGCATTGTTGCACTTTTTTTCTTGTAATGTATTGGTGCTCCCTAAAGAATGTTAGAAAAACTAAATAAAATATCATATCAATAATGAAATTAAGAAAGAGTTTCCTGGACTAATAGAAAAGGCTAGATGATGTTGTTACATTTAGATATATCGCAGGCATCAAATTCTTACATAAATTTTAAACCTATTGCTTTCCTTTTGTTCCTTGTTTCCTTAAAGATACATCACTTTAGTCTGACCAGATGGTTATGCAGTAGATAGAGAGTCAGCTTGGGGTGCAGAGGACCCAGGTTCCAAACCCCAAGGTCACCGGCTTGAGCATGGGTTTACCAGCTTAAGTCCAGGCTCACTGGCTTGAAGCCCAAGGTTGCTGGCTTGAGCAAGGATCAATGGCTCAGTTGCAGCCTGTGAAGCCAGTATCCACGGCCACCATCACAGCTGCCTGGCCAATGCAGGTTTGCATTAGATTCAGACAGATGGTAATGAAACAATGGAGCCAACAACTGGTGGGCTATTAGCTTTAATCCTAGCTTGCACCCGGAGGGCAAGTAAAAATACACACTGGGCTCCAAAACTGACTCATTCAGTGCTCACAAAGCTACTGACTTATTTGAGTTTCCTAGAATCAAAGGTTTCTAGCTCACCAACCTTATTCACCTCTGTTCCCCATCTCCTTCTCCCTGCACAAACTCTACACAAACTGGCTTCTCCTTCAACACTTTGCCATCTTGGCTGCTTCTCCTGGCCTCCTCCACGTGGCCTCTCTCTGCTCTCCTCTCTGCTCTCCCCTCTAATGCTAATCTCAGGAACCGAGAGAGCAAGCTCCCAGTCTGCCCCACTTTATAGTGCAGAAATCAAATTTTTTAATCCAATATACAAAATAGGGAAGTCTCTAATACAAAGTCACTTATCTGAGGCATGATGGAATTATACCACCCCACATCAAAAAGGTGGGAAAGGCTTAATCCTAAAACCAAGCCTCAGGCTACAAGGACCCTGCCTGCCCACAGCCCTCCCCCAACACACATTAATATCTCCTGGGCGATGGGCATCCACGTGGGCAGCACCATATTTAACAAAGTGAGCATAATATATTTTATCTGCCCAACACAGCCCCTCACTGCAGTCAAGGCACAATTGAGAAAGCAGTCAATGAACAACTAAGGTGCTGCAACAAAGAATTAATACTTCTCATCTCTCTCCCTTCCTTTCTGTCTGTCCCTATCTGTCCCACTGTCTCTAGCCAAAAAAAAAAAAAAAATACATCACTTTACTGACTTAAATTTCTGGAATTATAAATGGTCCTATTTGGGTTATAAAATTCAGGCCAACCAGATTGTGTTTAAAAGAGGACAGAATCCAAATGCTGAATTTTTGTCTGTTTCTTCTAATTTATAAAGGGATATCTCCAATAAGATATTCGGCATTATAAAAAGTTTTCCTCTGTATTCTCTTTTAGGATCTGTTTTCACAACTGACTTTGTGATTACACAGAAATTGATTTTCAAATCTCTTCTAGTTAGAAACAGACATCACATTTCAGAACAGAAATAAACCCCAGAGTTTGTCTAGTCCAGAGTCTTCATTTTGCAAAAGACAAAGGAAGGCAGCAAAGAAATGAGGGCCCTGCTCAGGTTGTGCATCTGGTTAATGGTTCAAGTCAAGCCCCCTAATTCTTAATCTGTAAGTTATTTCCATGGTATGTCTAGTCTTCATACCATACTGATGCCACTAAATTCTTTAAAACTTTACAGTTCAGGATTTTGGTTTTTGTTATGATTTTTTCAGATAATTAAATAATATCCTCTAGTCTAAATTACCCTAATTCTTAATAAATAGCATGCCTTTTGTGGACAAAAAAGGGGCCATATAGCGAACCTGACAACCTCAGGGGAGGCCTTGCAAACTCAGAGATTTACCGTAATCACAGAGGATGGTCTGAACTAGAAGAACTTCCTGGTGGGTAGTGATGTCCTAGGGAGGTATTTTTCTCTAACAAAGGTTAGTGCTTACCTTAATTGAGCCTATCTGTTGTGTGTCTTTTGCATCTACAATAACATACCTGATAACATACCTTTGCAATGTAAGAGTAACCTCTTTTCTTGCCCCCTCAGGGTGCAATCACCCCACCAGAGCAAAAACTACAAACCCCTTCATTGTTATTCTTACCATCTTAATTGTTAACTATTTTATACCTGCATTTGTAAAAGAAGTTTCAGTACATACATTTTTACTTTTAATCCAATTCAGGGAATTCCCCACTTTGCTTTCTCCTGCTGCCCAATCTGAGACCAATGGGTTTCATGTGACCCCCATACTTCTTCCCCTTTGATTCTGATGTATAAAATAAGTGGTAAATCCACCATTTTCTGAAGCATTTTCTCAATCTGTTGAGACTTTGTTTACTTCCCGGAAATTGTTGACAGTTTGGCTCAAATAAACTCATAAAAATACCAGATTTTGATGTCGTAAGGCCAGTATTCACTGCCACCATCACAGCCGCCCGGCTCATGCAGGTTCGCATTGGATTCAGACAGTCGGTAAAGACACAACAGAGCCAAAAACTGGTGGGCCATCATCTTTAATCCTAGCTTGCAGAAGATGACATAATGGTGCAGTAGGAAGCGATACCAATAAATCTCCCCCAAAACTCAACAAGATCTTCAACCAGAAACAGAAAAACCTATCCTTGGAGCCTCCAGATGTTTCACAATACACCCGAAGGTATGGTCGAGCAAAAATTGGCTAAATATATAATCAAACCTCAAAGGAAATAGGGAGTAAGAAATGCTCCACATTCCTCACTAACCTAAACAGGGCTGCTTTCACTGAGAACTGAGAATATAGAAACTGAGGCAGGCAAAGGGGGTGAACAGATCCAGGCCGCGGCACAAGTGGCTGAACCAGGCTGTGGCACGGAGATCCAAGCTGAGGAAAAACTGTGCCTGTGGCAACCCAGTCAATACAAGCTAACACTCACACCAAACCCAGACAAAGAAAGACAAGTGGGGAAGCCATTTTTCCTGATCTCCTGGTCGGCACGCGCAGA
This sequence comes from Saccopteryx bilineata, assembly GCF_036850765.1. Lineage (NCBI taxonomy): Eukaryota > Metazoa > Chordata > Mammalia > Chiroptera > Emballonuridae > Saccopteryx > Saccopteryx bilineata. Next base: position 81,339,700 of record NC_089491.1, on the reverse strand, counting down.
TAGTGGGCAAGAGATTCCTCAGAGTGCCTCAGCAGTGGGTGCTCGTGTTACCCTACAGAGAGGCAGAGTCAGGGGCCTTTGTGTGGGCCAAAAGCAGAATCTCGGGCTGCCCCAGCACCCTGAAAAAGCCATGCACTGGGAGGGAGCAAGAGCCAATTCCAACGCTGGAACTTTTCCGTGCGGGCAGGGTTTCACTCAAAGGGTGAGACTGCTGGCCTGATATCCTGGTCTGCGCACAGATAGTGAGTGAGAGTTCCCTCCAAGCACCCCAGGAGTGGGTGCCCGCCCGTGTTACCAGACAGAGTGGCAGAGCCAGAGGTCTTTGAGTGGGCAGAAGCCCTGCCTGATTATGCTAGCAGCTCTGACTGACTGAGCCTTACCCAGAGCCCTGTGCTGAGTGAGAATAGAGTGGGGAGTTGCCAGCTCTTTGAGCCTCTTACTATCCAGGCAGAGGCAGCAGCAACCCCACAGCTGGATTATCAGGCTACTAATTGAGGAAGGAAAGACTAGGAAAGAGGCTCCAGGAACACGGAGTCTCTCACTGTCGGAGCCTATAAATGCTAATGAGCCTCGACTGCCAACGAGACTGAAGCACAATACATGACATCGCCATAGAGACTTATCAACTGCAAACCTCTACCTGAACGTGCCAAAGGGGCAGAACCCAGGGTACAGAGTCACCGACCAGGAAGAGGGAGAGAAAAGAAAAAGCAAGAAGATAACCTCTCAAAATCAAGAATAATACGCAGGCTTTATAACCTATCCCATTTTATTATATTTGTTCGTTTGTTTCTCTTATCTTCATTCTTGATTTTTTTTTTCCTCCTCCAATTCGGTCGTTTAACTCTCTGCCGGTCTTACTCTCTCCTCTCCTTGAACTACACTACCCATAAGTGTTATATCTCCCATTATCTTTTCTTTCCTCTTTCTTTCTCTCTATGAGGGTTGCACTCCAAAACCCTTAACTCTCTTTCTCTCTCTCTCCTCTTTATTCTTTTTTCTTCTTTTAGTGGTTCCCTCTTTTTTTCTCTCTCTCTCTTTTTTTTCTCCCTCTATATTAGTTTCTTCCTTTCTCCTTTACGTCTCCTCTCATTCAAACCTCAATAACAAACAAATTATCTTATCTGGGACTCAAACTTATGTTTGTGGCATTTTGGGGGATTTTTACTTCACCTTTTTAACTCACTAGCAGTGCTCCCATCCCTGGCTCTCCATTTTATCTAGTTCTTGTTCCACTAAATACAATAGTAATTTTTTAATTTGTCCCCCCATTTTCCTGTTTCCCTCTTATTCCTCTCATCATAACTCTTAGTCAACCAACAACTAAAAGCAAATCATTTTATTCTTGACCCAAATTTTTTCCTTATTTGCTTTTTGTGGGTCCATAAACCCCTTTTTTTTCTTTTCTTTTTTTTTTAACCCCTTTATTACTTCTCCCCAATTCAGGCCCTCCATTACAGGCATTGTTTGTTCTATTTAGTACAATATAATTCACAGTTCACCACAAGATTTTCTCAAGAAAGAAGGGAGAGGAGAGGAGTTGAAAAAAGGAGGAGGGGTAATTACCTTTTTTTAAATTTTTATTTTATTTTTCTTTATTTAATTATTAATTTAAAAAATATTTTTGATTTTTTATTTTTATTTTTTTAAATTTTTATTCTTTATTAAATCTCATTAATACTATCAACAAAACCACCCTCAGATGCCATTAAGGAAGAGAAAATCGAATATCATGGATACAAAAGAAAGAGAGGTAACACAGATAGATGAGGAAAAATCTATGGAGAAAAATTTAATATATTGGAAACCTTGGAGTTAAACGACAAAGAATTTAAAATAGAAATCCTAAAAATACTCAGAGATATACAAGAAAACACAGAAAGGCAATTTAGGGAGCTCAGAAAACAACTCAATGAACACAAAGAATATATTTCCAAGGAAACTGAAACTATAAAAACAAATCAAACAGAGATGAAAAACTCAATTCACGAGCTAAAAAATGAGGTAACAAGCTTAGCTAATAGAACAGGCCAGATAGAAGGTAGGATTAGTGAAATAGAAGACAAGCAACTTCAGGCAAACAGAGAGAAGAAGAAAGAGACTCAAAAATTTTAAAAAATGAGATACCCCTACAGGAATTATCTGACTCCATCAAAAAGAATAATATAAGAATAATAGGTATATCAGAGGGAGAAGAGAGAGAAAATGGAATGGAGAACATACTCAAACAAATAATAGATGAGAACTTCTTAAGCCTGTGGAAAGAACTAAAGCCTCAAATTCAAAAACCAAACAGAACTCCGAGTTTTCTTAACCCCAACAAACCTACTCCAAGGCACATCATAATGAAATTGGCACAAACCAATGGCAAAGAAAAAATTCTTAAGGCAGCCAGGGAAAAGAAGAATACAACATATAAAGGAAGGCCCATTAGATTATCATCAGATTTCTCAGCAGAAACTCTACAAGCTAGAAGAGAGTGGACCCCAATATTTAAAGTCATGAAAGAGAGGAACTATCAGCCACGAATACTATACCCATCAAAGCTATCCTTCAAATATGAAGAAGAAATAAAAACATTCACAGATACAGAAAAGATGAGGGAATTTATCATCAGAAAACCCCCACTCCAGGAATTACTAAAGGGGGTTCTCCAATCAGATACAAAGAACAAAAAAAAAAAAAGCCACAAGTAAAAGCTCCAAGAAGAACACAATAAAACCAAATTTAAACTGTGACAATAAAAAGAAGGGGGGGGAGAGGATGAAATATTAACAGTAGCAAAGGACAATGGAGTGCAAAAGTACTCACAAAATAGTGCACTACAATGAACAGGGTAGGAACCCTTTTCATTACTTAAAGGTAACCACCATTGAAAAAACCACCACAGAAGCACATGATTTTAAAAAGATAGCAACAGAGGAAAGATGTATGGAATACAATCAAATAAAAACAAATGATAGAAAAATGAAAGAGAAGGATCAAACAAGACACAAAACTAACAGAAAGCAATACATAAAATGGCAATAGGGAACTCACAAGTGTCAATAATTACACTAAATGTAAATGGATTAAACTCACCAATAAAAAGGCACAGAGTAGCAGAATGGATTAAAAAAGAAAATCCAACTGTATGCTGCCTACAAGAAACTCATCTAAGTAACAAGGATAAAAACAAAATCAAAGTGAAAGGCTGAAAAACAATACTCCAAGCAAATAACATAAAAAAAAGCAGTCGTAGCAATACTCATATCTGATAATGCTGACTACAAAACAGCAAAAGTACTCAGAGAAAAAAATGACCATTTCATAATGGCTAAGTGGACACTGAATCAAAAAAACATAACAATTCTTAATATATATGCACCAAACCAAGGAGCACCAAAATATATAAGACAGCTACTTATTGACCTTAAAACAAAAATTGACAAAAATACAATCATATAAACCAATGACAGCTCTAGATCGGTCATCCAAACAGAGAATCAATAAAGATATTTGTTGTGGCCTTAAACAAAACACTAGAGCACCTGGATATGATAGACATCTACAGGACATTTCATCCCAAAGTGACTGAGTATACATTTTTCTCCAGTGTATATGGATCATTCTCAAGAATTGACCATATGTTGGGCAACAAAAACAACATCAGCAAATTCAGAAAAATCGAAGTTGTACCAAGCATATTTTCTGATCATAAAGCCTTGAAACTAGAATTCAACTGCAAAAAAGAGGGAAAAAAATCCCACAATAATGTAAAAACTAAACAACATACTTTTAAAAAATGAATGGGTCAAAGAAGAAATAAGTGCAGAGATCAAAAGATATATACAGACAAATGAAAATGACAATACGACATATCAGAATCTATGGGATGCAGCAAAAGTAGTGATAAGAGGGAAGTTCATATCACTTCAGGCATATATGAAAAAACAAGAGAGAGCCCAAGTGAACCACTTAGCTTCACACCTTAAGGAACTAGAAAAAGAAGAACAAAGACAACCCAAAACCAGCCGAAGAAAGGAGATAATCAGAGCAGAAATAAATGAAATAGAGAACAGAAAAACTATAGAAAAAATTAAGAGAACAAGGAGCTGGTTCTTTGAAAAGATCAACAAAATTGACAAACCCTTGGCAAGACTTACCAAGGAAAAAAGAGAAAGAACTCATATAAACAAAATCCAAAATGAAAGAGGAGAAATCACCACGGACACCGTAGATATACAAAGAATTATTGTAGAATACTATGAAAAACTTTATGCCATTAAATTCAACAACCTAGAAGAAATGGATAAGTTCCTAGAACAATAAAACCTTCCTAGACTGAGTCAAGAAGAAGCAGAAAGCCTAAACAGACCTATTAGTAGAGAAGAAATTTAAAAAAACCATTAAAAACCTCCCCAAAAATAAAAGTCCAGGCCCAGACGGCTATACCAGAGAATTTTATCAAACATTCAAAGAAGATTTGGTTCCTATTCTACTGAAAGTCTTCCAAAAAATTGAAGAGGAAGAAATACTTCCAAACACATTTTATGAGGCCAACATAACCCTCATACCAAAACCAGGCAAGAATGGCACAAAAAAGAAAACTACAGACCAATATCTCTAATGAATACAGATGCTAAAATAGTAAACAAAATACTAGCAAATTGAATACAACAACATATTAAAAAAATAATACATTATGATCAAGTGGGATTCATCCCAGAATCTCAAGGATGGTTCAACATACGTAAAACGGTTAACGTAATACACCATATCAACAAAACGAAGAACAAAAACCACATGATCTCATCAATAGATGCAGAAAAGGCTTTCAATAAAATACAACACAATTTTATGTTTAAGACTCTCAACAAAATGGGTATAGAAGGAAAATATCTCAACATGATAAAGGCCATATATGATAAACCATCAGCTAACATCATATTAAATGGCACTAAACTGAAGACTTTCCCCCTTAAATCAGGAACAAGACAGGGTGGTCCACTCTCTCCACTCTTATTTAATGTGGTACTAGAGGTTCTAGCCAGAGCAATCAGACAAGACAAAGAAATAAAAGGCATCCATATTGGAAAAGAAGAAGTAAAGGTATCGCTTTTTTCAGATGATATGATCCTATACATCGAAAACCCCAAAGAATCCACAAAAAGACTACTAGAAACAATAAGCCAATACAGTAAGGTCGCAGGATACAAAATTAACATACAGAAGTCAATAGCCTTTCTATATGCCAACAATAAAACAACTGAGAAGGAACTCAAAAGAATAATCCCCTTCACGATTGCAACAAAAAAAATAAAATACTTAGGAATAAACATAACAAAGAATGTAAAGGACTTATATAATGAAAACTATAAACCATTGTTAAGGGAAATCGAAAAAGATATAATGAGATGGAAGAATATACCTTGTTCTTGGCTAGGAAGAATAAATATAATCAAGATGGCTATATTACCCAAAGCAATATACAAATTTAATGCAATTCCCATCAAACTTCCAATGACATTTTTAAAACAAATAGAGCAAAAAATCATCAGATTTATATGGAACTATAAAAAACCCCGAATAGCCAAAGCAATCCTAAAGAAAAAGAATGAAGCTGGGGGCATAACAATACCTGACTTCAAACTCTATTATAGGGCCACAACAATCAAAACAGCATGGTATTGGCAGAAAAATAGACACTCAGACCAATGGAACAGAATAGAAAGTCCAGAAATAAAACCACATATATATAGTCAAATAATTTTTGATAAAGGGGCCAAGAACACACAATGGAGAAAAGAAAGCCTCTTCAATAAATGGTGCTGGGAAAACTGGAAAGCCACATGCAAAAGAATGAAACTGGACTACAGTTTGTCCCCCTGTACTAAAATTAACTCAAAATGGATCAAAGATCTAAACATAAGACCTGAAACAATTAAGTACATAGAAGAAGACATAGGTACTAAACTCATGGACCTGGGTTTTAAAGAGCATTTTATGAATTTGACTCCAAAGGCAAGAGAAGTGAAGGCAAAAATTAATGAATGGGACTACATCAGACTAAGAAGTTTTTGCTGAGCAAGAGAAACTGATAACAAAATAAACAGACAGCCAACAAAATGGGAAATGATATTTTCAAACAACAGCTCAGATAAGGGCCTAATATCCAAAATATACAAAGAACTCATAAAACTCAACAACAAACAAACAAACAATCCAATAAAAAAATGGGAAGAGGACATGAACAGACACTTCTCCCAGGAAGAAATACAAATGACCAACAGATATATGAAAAGATGCTCATCTTCTTTAGTTATTAGAGAAATGCAAATCAAAACTACAATGAGATACTACCTCACACATGTTAGATTAGCTATTATTAACAAGACAGGTAATAGCAAATGTTGGAGAGGCTGTGGAGAAAAAGGAACCCTCATCCACTGTTGGTGGGAATGTAAAGTAGTACAACCATTATGGAAGAAAGTATGGTTGTTCCTCAAAAAACTGAAAACAGAACTACCTTATGACCCAGCAATCCCTCTACTGGGTATATACCCCCAAAACTCAGAAACATTGATACGTAAAGACACATGCAGCCCCATGTTCATTGCAGCATTGTTCACAGAGGCCAGGACATGGAAACAACCAAAAAGCCCATCAATAGATGAGTGGATAAAGAAGATGTGGCACATATACACTATGGAATACTACTCAGCCATAAGAAATGATGACATAGGATCAATTACAGCAAAATGATGGGATCTTGATAACATTATACGAAGTGAAATAAGTAAATCAGAAAAAAACAGGAAATGCATTATTTCATACATAGGTGGGACCTAAAAGTGAGACTAAGAGACATTGATAAGAGTGTGGTGGTTACGGGGGGAGGGGGGAGAGGGAGAAAAAAAGGGGGAGGGGGAGGGGCACAAAGAAAACTAGATAGAAGGTGACAGAGGACAATCTGACTTTGAGTGATGGGTATGCAACATAATTGAACGACAAGATAAACTGGACATGTTATCTTTGAATATATGTATCCTGATTTATTGACGTCGCACCATTAAAAAAATAAAATTATTAAAAAAAAGTCCTAGTTTGTACCCGGCGGGCAAGTAAAAACACACATTGGACTCCAAAACCCACTCATTCAGTGCCCACAAAGCTACTGACTTATTTGAGTTTCCTAGAATCAAAGGTTTCTAGCTCACCAACCTTATTCACCTCTGTTCCCATCTCCTTCCTTCTCCCTGCACAAAATCTGCAAAACTGGCTTTTTCTTCAGCACTCTGCCATCTTTGCTGTGAGTAGCCTTGAGGAGCCACTGCACCACCTCACCCGCAGATGTTGTAAAGTACCAAAAGCTACAGAATCAATATTAATATTTTAAGAGGCTTAAAGAACATTTTATTAATTTGGGTTAAGGTGTGCAGAGAAATTTTGTGAATGATCTCTGTACTGTGTGATTGGCATAAAACCAGGATGGCCCTTGGCATTGTATTGTAAATGCGGAGGGAAGGAAAACATGGATTCCCTGACATTCCACCACACCTGTGGGGAAAGGGGTGAATGGCTAGCCAGGTGCAGGAAGAGAAAAGCCAAAATAAACCTTTTCTTATAGTAATGAGCCATTTGCGGGCATTTGTCCCCACGGAAACTACCTCTCCCATGTGAATGCATGGAGTTAATGTGTGTGACTCTGGACAAAGAGATGGCAGATAAACATTAGAAAATATAGGAATGTCTCTTAATATGTAAAGAGACATCTTTCTATCATTGTGTTGACTTGTAAATTTTGTTTTCTCCAAAATGATGTATGGCTTGCAAATTGAACATGGTCCTATCATGTTAAAGGGCATATGACTATAACCAATAGTGGTAAAGGGCACTTAATTGCAATTTTTGCTTCTGTACTTCCCACTTGCAAAAGTATAAAAATTAGGTAGAACAAAGGGCCGGCGCACTCTCCCTCAGATTTCTGTCGGAGTTGCTGCCGATTGGCCAAGCTAGACAAAGCTTTGGTGTGGAATCGACGGATTTTGTTCATGTCTTCAATGTTTCGAGTCCCTCTGGATTAGGCTTAACAGCTGCTTCTCCTGGCCTCCTCCATGTGGCCTTTTTCTGCTCTCCTCTCTGCTCTCCTCTCTAATGCTAATCTCAAGAACCTAGAGAGCAAACTCCCAGTCTGCCCCCATTTTATAGTGTAGAAATCAAAACCTTTAATTCAATATACAAATAAGGATGTCTGATACAAAGTCACTTATCTGAGGCATAATGGGATTGTACCACCCTACATCAAAAAGGGTGGGAAAGGCTTAGTCCTAAAACCAAACCCCAGGCTACAAGGATCCTGCCTGCCCACAGCCCGCCTCCAACATACATTAATATAATTATGCCTATTCCAAGCTTAAGGGCAACTAATATCATCACCTCCTAGGCGATGGGCTTCCACATGGGCAGCACCATCTTTAACAAAGTGAGCATAATATATTTTATCTGCCCAACAGGTGTTTCTTACATTGACACCTTTCTAATTTTATGTGGATCAGCATCCAAAGCCAGAAGGAAATGAGGAAATAAAAAAGTCTGATTTAATATTTAGGAGGAAAAGTTTTTGGTTTATTCATTATACTAGCATAAATCCACAGTGACATTTTAGAAGAGGCACTTTATTGGGAAGCTGAAGCCTCAGTGATCCATGCTTAGTCAGGCCCCTTCTAAGGCCATATAATTAAGTTTGCTGTGTTTTTGTTTTGTTTTGGTTGTTTGCGGGGAGATTTTTGTTTTAGGGGGTGCCCATGAAAGTATAAGGTCTACCGGAAAGTTCTGTCCATTTTTGGAATAAAACAAAATACAAATTTTTCTTACCTTCAATAAACTTTATTAAATAATATAATTGCCATTATTATTAATGATTTCTTGCCAATGTGAGGGCAATTTGTATATCCCATTTTTGAAAAATGTTTTATCTTTTGATGAGAAAAATTGAGCCAGTGCTTGTCTGATATCTTCTTCATTTTTAAATTTTTTGCCCTTCAAAAAATTTTGTAAGGACAAAAACAATTGATAGTCAGTATTATTCCTTCACCAAACACTTTCAATAAATTTCTACATGCTTCTGTAGCATTTCTTCCTTGTTGAAATTTGTAAAAATTACAGTGGCGTAAATGAACTTTATCAATAGCCATGGGTACACTATCGCTTCACACATAAGACTAACGTGAATCAACTTTGTTTTAGTTCATTTGCTACATCAAATGTATACATTAAGTGATAAAAATAGAGAGGCACACATGCGCCAAATAAACATGTAGTTACATGTCGAAACTTGTTGTGATAGAAATGGACAGAACTTCCTGGTAGACCTTATATTTGAGTTTCATGCTGTTGCAGGAGAGCAAAACCTCAAAGAATTGACACTCAGATAACATATAAGGGGAAAAAAGAGAATTTATTAAGCTAGTGGAGCATGCAGGGCTATAGCTCCAAGGACACGTGCTCCCCAAAATTAGATTTTGTGATTCCTTTGTCATCAATTACATAATTTCAGGATGGGAGGGGGCTTACAGGATTTCAGAGGATAATCATTTGTAAATTGCCATTAAGGAGAAAGAAAGGGGAAGAGGAAAGGGCTACTCAAGTCTCCCTTCCCCCTCCTACATTCCTGGCTGTTTTACCTTCTTTCACCCAGGTGTAGAGAAGGGTGGGGGTCCAAGCCTCCTTCCTCCTTGTATTCAATACCTTTAAGTATGAAAACCTCTTTATTTACATTATAATAGCCCTTCCTAAGCAAGAATATAATCAGCTATCTTGAGATTTTGTAAATTACACAAAAAATCATATTTACAATTTCTCTGAATGCTTGGCCTAAATTATAAAATATTCTTGAAGCCTCTTATTTAAGGGGGGGGGGTCTCCTTCCTCAATGCCACACAAAACCTGACCTAACAAGGGAAAAACTATCAAACTTATAATTTGGGTGTACTTGAAAGCATGAGTTCACCAAAAACTAATCATAATAACCTAATTTTTTTTTTAATTTATTTTTATGTGGTGCTTGCAGCTATGACAGCCATCTTGCTACCATGAGGAGAGAGCCAAAAATACAACAGGGAAGCTGACCTGGAGCCTTGAAATGATTGAGCCACTGATCTAACCCTGCATCAACAGCCAATTTGTAGAAATTCTGTTAAAGTATTAACAGTCCTTATAGTGATAACCTAATTTCTTATCCCTTTTTTGGTTGCTTACCATTCAGTCATGTACCAAATGTTTCTTAAGAGCCTTCTATATATTAGGCACAGTTCTGGGGTTTGGGAATAATACAGTAACATGGTACCTGTCTTCACAGAATCCTCCTATAAATCTTCATTTAGAGTACCTATTCTAAGATGTATTTTTGAATAACATAAAGTAACAAACTTTACCTAATAGTATTTGTTTTTGGGTGGCGTTCTTGTTAAAGGAGTGGCCAAGCATCAAAATCTTCATTAATGGACTCATCTAAATTTAGACAGTAGTCTCTAAAAGAATGGCACAGGGAATGTCAGTCTATGGCATTGTCTTATTCATTTATTTGATAATAACCTAAATGTAAAACATAAGCATCCTTTTTAAATGGATAGATTAAGATGGTGAATCAATATGATGAACGACAAAGTAAAGACTTGTCAATAGTTTCCATAAAGTGTAGGTGGACTTTCATGAAAGACTATTGCATTATTAACAGCACTATACCCCTTTGTCATGTTATGTTGACAGGTGTCAACAATAATATGATAGTATATATTCAATCACTGTAATAGTTTTTCAAATTACTACAGTATTTCCCCATGTATAAGATGCACTTTTCTTTGAAAAACTTGGGGCCTAAAAACTGGGTGAGTCTTATACAGTGGTTGTAGATTTTTTTACTTGCATTTCCCATTTTTTTGCTGGTGTTTTTTGCACTCATTGTTGAGGACAGTGATTTGTCATCAGGCACAGATGAGGACAAGCTAACGAATGGGAGTTTTGACAGTGATAAGGAGTTGTATGAATTTTATGATGAATAAAACTTGAGTTAATAACTTTATGTAATACATTTTTTTCAAATTTTGGGCTCCAAAATTAAGGTGCATCTTACACATGGGATAGTTTTATACATGGAAAAATACAGTATGTCAGCTTTAGTAATTGAAGCATTTTTTTTTGTAAAGTTAAAATCCTGACATCTGTGCCAGAATATCATTTATTAAAACCAAATCTTCAAACATCTAAAAATCATAATGTAATATACCATTTTAATAGAATAAAGGACAAAAAGGATACTATCATCTTAATATATTCAGTAAATGCATTTGACAAAATCCAACACCCCTTTATGATAAAAAAATTTAATAAACTATAAATACAAGACAACTTCTTTAACCTGATAAAAGCCATCGATGAAAAATCCAAAGCCAGCATCATATTTAATGAGGAGAGATTGAATGTTTTCCCCTTGAGATCAGAACAAGACAGTTCTTGACACTTCTATTCAACATAAGACAGTACTGGAGGTTCAACCATGGCAATTAAGAAAAAAAATGAAATAAAAGGCATCACAGTTAGAAAAGGAGGAAGCAAAACTCTTTACTTAGAAGTGACATGATTTTGTATACAGGATCCATTAAAAAACTATTAGAGTTAATAAACAAGTTCAGCAATGTTGCGGGATATAAGATTATATACAAAAATTAATTGTATTTCTATATACTAGCAATGGACAATTCCAAAATAAAATTAAGAAAATAATTCTATTTATAATAGCTTTAAAAATAATAAAGTATTTAGGATTAAATTTAATAAAAGAGGCATAAAACAAGTACTCTGAAAAGCTACAAAACAAAACATTGTTGAAAAGAATGAAGAAGAAATAAATAAATGTAAAGAATTCTCATGTTCACAGAATGAAAGACATAATATTTCTAAAATAGCAATACTTATCTAAATCCCAGGTGGCTTTTTTGCAGAAATCTAAAAACTAACACTTCAATTCCCATGGAAATGCAAGAGGCCCTGAATAACCAAATCAACCCTGAAAAAGAGAAGCATTCCAGGACTCACACTTCTCAATTTAGAGGATGTCCCAAATCATGGTCTATTCTCAATATCATTTCTTCTTTATTAAATATCATTTATTCTTCACTAAAAACAACTAATTGTACATTTAAAAAATATAAATTTAATGATATATGAATTATATATCAATAAAGATCTTTTAAAAGCCTTAATTCTCCAATTCCTAGAGAATTTTTCTTTTTCTTAAAGAGAGAGACAGAGAGAGGGACAAAAGGAGCTGACAGTCCAGAAGGGAGAGAGAGGAGAAGCATTAGTTCTTTTTTTTCTTTTTCTTTTTTATTAATTTACTGTGTTTATATAGATTCTAGTGTCCCCCCCGAATACCTCCTCCCCTCCCCCGTGTTCCCAGTATAACCCCCAGTCCCCCTCCCCATAACGCCCTCTCCCCTTCCCTCCAGGATTTGCTTTTCTGCTCTGATCCCATCCTATCACCCTATCATCTCCATTCCCTCTGTCTGCCTTCCTTCTGGATCCTTTGATCCTGCCTCTGTCTCTATTCCATTCCTCAGTTCATATTCTTCTTTAGATTCCTCAAATGAGTGAAGTCATATGATACTTTTCTTTCTCTGCCTGGCTTATTTCACTTAACAATAGTTTCCAGGTCCATCCATGTTGTCGCAAAAAATAATAGTTCCTTCTTTTTCATGGTCCCATAATATTCCATTGTGTATATGTACTATTGCTTTTTAATCCATTCGTCCACTGTCAGACACTTGGGCTGTTTCCAGATCGTGGCTATTGTAAACAATGCTGCCATAAACATGGGGGTGCATTTCTCCTTTTGAATCGTTGATGTAGTGTTCTTGGAATATATTCATAAAAGTGGGATGGCTGGGTCAAAGGCTGTTCCATTTTTAATTTTTTGAGAAATCTCCATACTGTTTTCCACAGTGGCTGCACCAGTCTGCATTTCCCCCAGCAGTGCAGGAGGGTTTCCTTTTCTCCACATCCTCGCCAGCACTTATCCTGTGTTGTTTTGTTGATGAGCGCCATTCTGACTGGTGTGAGGTGATATCTCATTGTAGTTTTAATTTGTATTTCTCTAATAATTAGTAATATTGAACATTTTTTCATATGCCTATTGGCCATCTGTAGGTCCTCTTTGGAGAAGTGTCTATACATTTCTTTTGCCCATTTTTTGATTGGATTTTTTGTCTTCCTGGTGTTGAGTTTTACAAGTTCTTTATAAATTTTGGTTAATAACCCCTTATCAGATGTATTGTCAAATATGTTCTCCCGTTGTGTGGTTTGTCTTTTTATTTTGTTCATATTATCTTTAGCTGTACAAAAGCTTTTTAGTTTGATATAGTCTCATTTGATTATCCTGTCCCTTATTTCCCTTGCACGTGAAGATAAATCAGCAAATATATTGCTGAGAGTGATGTCAGAGAGCTATTGCCTATGTTTTCCTTTAGGATGCTTATGGTTTCATGACTTACATTTGTCTTTTATCCATTTTGAGCTTATTTTTGTGAATGGTGTAAGTTGGTGGTCTGGTTTCTTTTTTTTTTGCAGGTAGCTGTCCAATTTTCCCAACACCATTTGTTAAAGAGACTATCTTTACTCCATTGTATGCTTTTTCTATTACCACCTTTGTCAAATATTAATTGTTCATAAAGGTGCGGGTTTATTTCTAGGTTCTCTGTTCTGTTCCATTGATCTATATGCCTGTTCTTATGCCAGTTCCAAGCTGTTTTTAGTACAATGGCCTTGTAGTATAACTTGATATCAGGAAGTGTGTTACCACCCACTTTATTCTTCTTTATCAAGATTGCTGAGGCTATTCATGGTTTTTTTGGTTCCATATGAATTTTTGAAATATTTGTTCTATATCTTTGAAGTACAGTGGTACCTTGAAATATGAACAGACCAACACACGAAATTTTTAAGATACGAGATGTGACCCGGTCCATATTTTTGTTCGAGGTCCGAGCGAAATTCCGAGATATGAGTCGTGATTCAGGAAGCTGCCACTAGTTGGTGCATTGGCGCACGGGTCCAGTATTGGCAGTTCGATATATGAATTGATTGACTTACAAGCTCGGTTAGAAAACGAATTAAGTTCATATCTCAAGGTACCACAGTATGTCCTTGGTATTTTCATAGGAATTGCATTAAATTTATAAATTGCTTTGGGTAATATGGACATTTTAAATATGTTTATTCTTCCCAGCCATGAACACGGTATATGCTTCCAATTTTTTGTATCTTCTTTGATTTTTTTTATCAATGTTTTACAATTTTTGAGTACAAGTCTTTTAACCTCCTTGGTTAAATTTACTTCTATGTATTTTATTTATTTATTTTTGGTTGTGATAGTGAAGGGGACTGTTTTCTTAATTTTCTTTCAAACAGATCATTGTTGGTGTATAAAAAAACCTCTGATTTCTGAGTATTAATTTTATATCCTGACACCTTGCTGAATTCCTTTGTCAGGTCCAGTAGTTTTTTTACTCTGACTTTAGAGTTTTCTATGTATAGTATCATATCATCAGCAAATAATAATAGTTTTACTTCTTCTTTTCTAATTGAGATGCCTTTTATTTCTTCTTCTTGTCTGATTGCTGTGGCTAGGACTTCCAGACTGCATTGAATAAGAGTGGTGAAAGGGGGTACCCCTGCCTTGTTCCTGATCTTAAGGGGATTGCTTTTAACTTTTGCCCATTGAGTATGGTCTTGGTTGTGGGCCTGTCATAGATGGCCTTTATCGTGTTGAGATATGTTCCCTGTGTTTCCACTTTGCTGAGATTTTTTATCATAAATGGGTGCTGGATTTTATTGAATGTTTTTCTGCGTCTACTGATATTATCATGCGGTTTATCTTCTTCCTTTTCTTTATGTGATGAAATAACATTGATTGATTTGCAAATACTATACCTGCCTTGACTCCTCAGAATAAATCCCACTTGATCATGATGTATGATTTTTTTCATGTATTGCTGGATTCAGTTTGCTAATATTTTGTTGAGAATTTTAAGATCTAAATTCATCAGAAATATTGGCCTATAGTTTTCTTTCTTTGTATTGTCTTTGCCTGGTTTTAGAATCAGAATTATGCTCGCCTCATAAAAGGAGTTTGGAAGTTTTCCCTCCTCTTGAATTTTTTGAACTAGCTTGAGAAGGATAGGAGTTATTTCTTCTTTGAATGTTTGGTAGATTTCACCTGTGAAAGCATTTGGCCCAGGGCTTTTGTTTGTCTGGAGTTTTTTGATAACTGTTTCGATCTCATATGTTGTAATCAGTCTGTTTAGGTTTTCTGATTCTTCCAGATTGATTTTTGTAAGATTACATTTTTCAAGGAATTTGTTCATTTCACCTAGGTTTTCTAATTTTTTGATATACAAATCTTCATAGTATTTTCTTACAATCCTTTGTATTTCTGCTGTGTCCGTTGTTTACTTCTCGACCCTCATTTCTAATTTTATTTATTTGAGTTCTTTCTCTTTTTTTTCTTGGTGAGTCAGGCTAAGGGTTCATCAATCTTGTTTACTTTTTCAAAGAACCAGCTCTTGGTTTCATTGATCCTTTGTATTGATTTTTTAGTCTCTACATCATTTATTTCCACTCTAATCTTTATTATTTCCTTCCTTCTACTTCCTCTAGGCTAACTTCCTCTAGGCTTTACTTGCTGTTCTTTTTCTAGTTCTTTTAGTTGCAGGATTGAGTTGTTTATTTGAGCTTTTTCTAGCTTCTTAAGGTTTGTCTGTAATGCTATGAACTTCCCTCTCAGGACTGCTTTTGCTGTGTCCCACAGATTTTGAGTTGTTTTATGCTCATTTTCATTTGTTTCAAGAAAATTTTTTTATTTCTTCCTTGATCTCATTGTTGATCCATTCCTTGTTTAATAACATGCTGTTTAGTTCCCAAGTGTTTGTTTTTCAGTTTTTCTATTGTAGTTGATTTCTAGTTTCATGCCATTGTGGTCAGAGAAGATGCTTGATATGGTTTTAATCTTCTTAAATTTGTGAGACTCATTTTGTGCCCTAATATGTAGTCATTCCTAGAGAATGTACCACGCACATTTGAAAAGAATGTATATTCTGCTGCTTTAGGGTGAAAGGTTCTGAAGACATCTAGATATCTATTAAATCCAGTTCATCTAGTGTGTTCCTTAATTCTGCTGTTATTTTGTTAATTTTTTTTCTTGAGGCTCTATCTACTGATGTTAGTGGGGTATTGAAATCCCCTACTATTATAGTATTGCTATTGATCTCTCCCTTTATGTTGATCAAAATCTGCTTTATATATTTAGGTGCTCCTATATTAGGTGCATAGATATAATAGTTATCTCTTCATGTTGGATTGCTTCCTTTATCATTATGTAATGACTTTCTTTATCCCTTATTATAGTCTTTGTTTTAAAGTCTATTTTGTCAGATATAAGTATTGCTACCTCAGCTTTTTTTTTTAATTTCAATTTGCATGAAATATTTATTTTCCATCCTTTTACTTTCAGTCTATGTGTATCTTTTGTTCTGAGGTAGGTCTTTTGTACACAGCATACATATGGGTCTTGTTTTCTTATCTATTCAGCTACCCTATGTATTTTGATTAGAGCATTTAGTTTATTTACATTTAATGTTATTATTGATATGTAGTTGTTTATTGCTATTTTTTTAAATCTATATTCCTCTTTTACCATATATATATATATTACCCCTCTTTGGTCTGTCTACAGCAGGCCCCTTAACATTTCTTGCAGCATTGGTTTGGTTGTGATGAATTCCTTGAGTTTTTTTTGTCTGGGAAGCTTCTTTTTATTTCTCCTTTAATTTTAAATGAGAGTCTTGCTGGATAAAGAAGTCTTGGTTGTAGATTCTTGTTCTGCATTACTTTGAATATTTCTTGCCAGTTCCTTCTGACCTCAAGTGTTTCTGTTGAGAAGTCAATGTCATCCTTATGGGTGTTTCTTTGTTGATGATTGACTGTTTTTCTCTTACAGCTTTTAATATTCTTTCTTTATCTCTTAGCTTTGGTATTTTGATTATGATATGTCTTGGTGTGGGTCTCTTTGGGTTCTTTTTTAATGGGGTTTCTCTGCTTCTTGAACATGTGTGACTCTTTCTTGTGTCAATTTAGGGAAATTTTTGGCTAAAATTTCTTCAAAAAGCTTCTCTAGGCCTTGTTCTTTCTCTTCTCCTTCAGGAACCCATATTGTGTGGATATTGTTTCTCTTCATGTTGTCAGAGAGCTCTCTTAGAGTTTCCTCAGACTTTTTAATCTTTTATTTTTGCTTTTCTGCTTTCATGCTTTCACTTTTCTTGTCCTCTAAGTCGCTGATTTGATCCTCTACTTCATCCACCCTGTTTTTAATTCTTTCTAGTGTAGTCTTTATTTCTGATATTATGTTTGTCATTTCTGTCTGGTTCTTCTTTATGATTTCTGTGTCCTTTTTGATGCTTACAATTTCTTTATTGAGGTGTTCATTAAGTTCATCCATTGTAGCTTTGAGATCTTTAAGCATATTAACAATCATTATTTTATACTCTGCATCCGGTAATTTGATTAGTTCCGATTCATCCAGGAGTTTTTCTGAGGATTTATCTTGTTGAAGCATATGACTTATGCTTCTCTGCCTTCCTATTTTTCTCTGTTTTCCAGTTGTGGTCTCCTTGCCTAGTAGAGCCACTTTGAAGTCTTGATTTGTTTGTTTTGTTTTCAGTTTTCTTAACTCGTTGATAATCTTATTTACTGATGTCAGCAGGGGGCTTATTTGAAAGTGTATCCAGGACTGCAGTGGGTGTAACCTCTGAGACTCTGCCAGCTACTCTCCATGGGTGGGGTGCTTTCTCAGTGTCAGCAGGGGGAGGTGTATCTCAGATCTTTATGGAGACCTGAGTTACTGCCCCTCTTCCCCACTTCCTGTTTTCAGCTGTATCTTTTTGCATTGATTGGAGCTGGAGAGCTTTCTGAAGGTGGGTCACCCAGAACCACTTTAGGCTTCTGCTGTGTGAAGGGATAAACCCCTGCCCCAGCTATGGCTGCCTCTGCACTGGATGAGTCAGCTTCTCAGGTCACCCCTTGCATTCCTCTGCTTGTCACGATCTGTCTCTCTCTCCCCCTTTTCTTTTTAAAAGACAAGCCAGTCCTCTCAGCCCACCACATTCCCAGGTACCCAGGAAAGTGGCTGTGAGCAATATTTTCTGCTCTTCTCCTTGTAATGAGAGCTCTTCTGGGCTCTCAGCCTCACCCCCCTCCCTTTGCTCCTGGAAGCAAGGAAGCTCCCACCATACCTCTGCACTCCCTAACAAGCTTGGTGTGGCTTCTTCTTTGCTCTTTGGTTTTTGAGACCTCTTCTTTTAGTCCAAAGTTGGTTTTTCATGCTGATTATTTCTAAATTAATTTGTAATCTAGTTTGGTGGTATGAGCTGGGAGTCTGTGCATCTGCTTACTCTGCTGCCATCTTGATATATCACAAATCATTTTTTAAACATGGTATCACAAGGGTTTTACATCTAGTCTGGTAGTGTTCAGTGGCTGAGAAGGGGTGGGTGTGGGCCTCTCTCATAAGCTCTGAACACTTCTCTTACAGAGTAGCATCAGTTCTTTGTTGTAGCACCTTAATTGTTCATTGATTGCTTTCTCATATGTGTCTTGACTGGAAATGGAGAGGAGTGGGGGAAAGGGCTACAGCTAAGCCAGCAGAACTTGGGCTTAAGGCAGTGACATTGAGATTCAAGCCAGTGAATTTTGTGCTCAAGCCAGTGACCATGGGGTCAGTCTATGATTCCACACTCAAGCCAATGACCCCCACAGTCAACACTTTACACACTGAGCCACGAGCCAGTGCCAAAATATATACAAATATTTTTTAAATTATTGTAAACACTCCAGACTTTCTCCCTAACATTACAGTGGCACATTTGTAAAGAAGTTCAGTGAAGTTTTTATTTCACTATATTTCATTGAAATCATTTTTGTTTGGTGTTACCAACATAGACCTTTATACCACTTCAGATCTTATTTATGTCAGCTCCCCAATATTAAATAAAAGATTCCAACTCTCTTTAATGTGTTAAATTTTTCTATAAACTTTTTAAAGATTTTATTTATTCATTTTTAGAGAGAGAGAGTGAGAGAGAGAGAGAGAGGAAAAAGATAGAGAGAACAGGGGGGGAGCAGAAAGCATCAACTCCCATATGAGCTTTGACCAGGCAAGCCCAGGGTTTTGAACCAGTGACCTCAGCATTCCAGGTCAATGGTTTAACCACTGCACCACCACAAGTCAAGCTATTAAATTTTTTATTTAAAGGAAATTATTTTAGTATATTTTCATAGAGTAAATGAAGTTTTATCATAATAATTGAAAATTGACTGCTTTATGTTTTCCAAAAAGTAGTGTTCTTATTTCAATAGATAGATGTTTTTTTTTAACAAGCCAGGACTATAAATTTGGACTATAAGTGTATATTTATATTGATATTATTCTTTTTAAAAGTCTTATTACATAGTCATGCCTAAAGCTGCTATTTTTAAGGACTTTCAAGTAAGTATTTTTAATTTTTCAAGAATTTGATGATTTAAAATGTTTTTCTTAATGATGATTATAAATTTTCTTTGTTTAAATTATGAGATTTAACATAATTTCTAATCTAATAAAATATTGGTTTAACTTTTTTACCTCCTAATGATATAATTTTTATATCATTTCTTCTTATATTCTCACAGATCTAAATTATTTTATTAATTATATTTAACAGAAATGTTGAGAAACATACCTTTTATTTTCTCTTCATTCTAGGTGTTTGGATTCAACTTTGTGCTATAATTTTTTTACATTTCAAAACATTTACACAAAAATTACAACACAGTAACTAGTAAAGACAAATAATAAACTATTTCAGATGGCAATAGCAACTAAATTCCAGGATGAAAATTAACTGGTGTTCCTCCCAAATCTCAGAGTGTTTGATAAAAAACACACACTTTTTTGGTTTACTGGACATTGACCAAATGGCTGTAGAGTTACAACCTTTTCTCAGATATTGTTATGACCAACCGGTGGCCATTTATCACTGATTATTGAGATATTCTATACTTCTCTAGTGTTTATAAATTTATATGATCTTTTATGTTTTAAATTAACTCTACTGCTTATCACTGTTAGTAAAATAGAGTTTACCAAGTGGTATAGAAGTATTTCAGTATTTTAACAACCAGTCTGGCATTAACAGCCTGTCCTAAGTTTGCATGGGTCTCTCCATGCAGAGGACAAGAGAATTACCCATAATAAAGGGACTATCTCTATTATAGTCTGATGTGTGCCTAGTACAGAAGACTGAAAACACAGGAAAATTTTAAGAAAAATCAGGGACTCTTCCTCAATACTTTTTCTAAAAACTTTGACCAAAACAGGCCTGGAGGCCCATTGGTCCTCCCTGTGGATTAATTGCAAAGCAGAAGACTCCTCCTTCTCCAAGCCCTCCATCTAACTTGTGAGAGAAGACACACATGAATTCCCAGAGTTTCCAATAGCAATAAATACTGTTCAAAAGAAACAAAAGGATCCTTCCATTCTGAGCCACATGTATAATGATGTCCATTGTAGTGTTATTTATAATTGGGAATCAACAAAACAAAGCCCTGGCCAGGTAGCTCAGTTGGTTGTGGTGTCATCCCCACATACAAGAAGTACATACAAGAATCATATACAGAGTACATACAAGAATCAACCAATGAATGCATAAATAAGTGGAACAATAATCGAGGTTTTCCTCTATATCCCTTTCTCCATGTCTATCCTTCTTCTCTCTCTCTTTAAAATCAATTAAAAAAAATTTTTTAAAAGCCAGTAATAGGAAAATTGGTAAATAGATAATGATCTACTTATGATATTCTGTAGCTCTTTTAAAAAATAGTCTTTCAGTAGGTAGTAGTATAAATGCTATTTGCTTTATTTGCCTCACTGAAATTCCTCCAAATCAGTCATAAAACAATAAACACAGACAACAGTATGGTGATTACCAGAGGAAAAGGGGAATGGGAGGAGGTAGAAAAGGATATAACAGGAGATAAATAGTGATGGAAGAAGATGACTTTGGGTGGTGGACACACAATACAATATACAGATGATGCATCATAGAATTGTACACCTGAAACCTGTATGATTTTATTAATCGATGTCACTCTAATAAATTAAATAATAAAATCATATAGGCAAGGGAATTCTATCTACAATGAAGCAGGATAGGGCTCTGTCCAAAACTACCAATGATAAAGAATTTCCATAAAATACATGGTATTTAGACAAATTAAGGGAGATTTCCAAAAATGTAATACCTAATATTCCAGAGCTCAATGATATTCCCTCAAAATAAGTTACAACATGTGAGAAATCTTATCTCTTGCTTGGAATAACAAAAATTGAAAATATAGGCTTCTAAGGGAGGAGGAGATGTATCTTGGGGCTGCAGTTTCTCATCATACTCTGGCAAGGCTGGAGTGGTCAAAAGGTGAGCAAATATTTTTTCAGACCTGGACTGTAATTTCACATGTCATAAGTTGACTAATGGTCCCAAGCCAAAATTCATGTTTACCTGAAACCTCACAATATGATTTTTTGGGGGAACAGGGTCTTTGCAAATGATATTAGATAAAGATCTTAAGATGAAGTCATCCCAGCTTAAGTTGTTTCTAAATCCAATGACTGGTGTCCTTATAAGAAGAAGAGAGGATACAGAGGAACATCCAGAGAAGAAGGTCATGTGAAGAAAGAGGCAGAGCAGAGAGAGATGCAGCTACAAACTGAGAAATGTCAAGGATTCTGGGGCCCACCAGATGCTAGGAAGAGGTAAGGAAGGACCCTTTCTTGGAGCCTTCAGAAGCCATGCAAACAGAAGCCATGGAGTCAGAATTCTAGACTTCAGACTATGAGAAAATAAATTTCTGTTGTTTTAAGCCACCAAGTTTGTGGTTGTTTTGGCAAAGAGAGGAAACTAATACACCATGTCACATGGACAGTGGAGGTAATTCAGCATGTTTGCACCGGTCGAGCAGAATGGACACCTAATTTCTGGTTGAGTTTGGCAAACCAGTTGTTAAAATGGCACTTGTAATCAGGGTTCTCTCTAAGGTGGGCACCTGGGCATCTGCCCAATGGGAAATCACAAATTTTCATTCCTTACTCTTTTGTAACATTCATTTGCACAATGGCGTATTCTAAGCACCTATAGTAATGTTCATTCTGTCCATGGGTGAAAAAAATTGCAAGTGAGAATGCCAATCAAAAAGCAATATGGAAAGAGCTTAAGTAACAGTTTTATTGTTTTTGTCAGGTATTTAATATTTTTTCATTAATATTTTAAAACTCTTTCTTATAATCTAGTTTTATGTATCTCTCTTGCCACGGACCAGCATGGCTAGTAATTTTGGGTCCTGAGGAAGAATGGTGCAGAATTAAGAAAATGGACCCACTGAGAAAAGAGGATGGGATCGAGTGGCCTTTTCAATGCTGTTGGCAGTGTTAGAGAGAGAAAGCCCCTGGTCTTTGCTTTATTATATAGCACAGATCAGTTTGTCCCCAACCTTTTTTGGGCTACGGATCAGTTTAATGTCAGAAAATATTTCATTATAGACCTTAAAAGCCATGCTCAGAAGATCTCGCTGAGGGGCTTGAGGGTCCTCAACCACCTATATAAACTTTTTCCGTATATCTGGAACTATTTGGAAAAAGGCAAAACAGCGTTATTTGCTGGATTAAATAAAAGAGGGTGGAAGTTTTCAGGAGAAAGAGGTTTGGTGTCTCCTGTACATCACATTCAAAAGAAATTTTTTAAAGTAAAAAGCATGATAAGGTCGATTTGCAGGAGTTTCAGGAAATAACTCCCCCCCTTTTTAAATATTATTTACAATTAACCTTTAAGCATTTGTTGAACACACTTTATAATATTTTGACTTCAAAGATTGTAAGAAATACTTGTCTTTATGTTAATTTCTAACAAAATATAGTAAGTGCATTTTCAAGCAATATTCTCATACTTATTAAAACATTTCCTTAACATTAATTAACAGACAATTTAAAGAGTATATATATATTAAAGCTGGAAAATTTCAGTGTGACTTTTATTATTTTCCTATAGTAAAAAAATCACTTTAACCTTTTATTATGCAAATCTATGCTGCTTTAAGCCTTTCAGCTTGCAGCTTACAGCTTGCAGCTTGGAGCAGCCTGGCTAAGTTAGCAAGTCTTTAGGATCCACATTTCATTTTATTTAAATTTAAATGAGCACACTTTACATATTCCAATTAAAATTATATATTTGTAGGAATGAAATCATTTTATTTTTTTCAATATTAGAGCTGGTATTTCCAATTTTTCCATGCAAGAACTTAATTCAGGTCTTAAAAACAGATACACTTAGATATTAAACAAAGACTTCACATACAATCATGCAAATCAAGAGTGAAACCTGGGATTTTAGAGATTAGAATGTGGCCTGCTTGATCTTACATAGGGCTATTTTAATAGGAATGTAATAAGAAAAAATACCAAACAGAAATCTCTCTAGAAAAATCTCAAGATGGCTATATGAGATTTCTGTTTAGCAACATCCAAACAGGTGCCCCCTTCACCCTCTTTCCAGGTATGGAACAGAAAAAAAAAATAATCTAAAACATTAAAGAAAATTATATAATAATACAACTTTAAAAAGCATCCCAGTCTTCTAATCATTCTCAACAGAGAAAGCAATGAGAGCATAGTAAAATAAGTCTTATGCAATTGCTCTTGTGAAGTGAGTCTCTCATCCAGAATCATGGTGTCTCACCAGTTGTTCAGGAATCCACCGAGGAGCTTCAGCAGACCTAGAAAAAACACACACATATCCTCGGCCCCATAGGAGAATAGGGTCTGGCCCTTGCCAGATTCCTGTGAGCAGGTCCCTCCATCACACTTCAGGGAAGGCTTTCCTAGTAGGATTCCAGAGTCTCTCTGCTACTGAATAACCCTGTATATCAGTATTCAAAAAATTTAAAGTAAAAAGAGCATGACAAAGAAGATTTGCAGGAGTTCGAGGGTATAACATCCATTTGCCAAAGTTGTCCTGGTAGGAGTCCTTGAGGGTTAACTTCAAACAAAGGGACAGATTGTAGTATAGGACACCTTGGACAGGATTTAACAATCTGCTGTGCTGCTTCCCGAGAAAGTTGAAACTGACTGCAGTGTTCTGGTGATGAATAGCATGAGACTGAATTGCCTAATCTATCATGGTTGCTCTAATAATTTTCTTTTGGGTAGTTTGATCAATAAGGGCATTCCCTTGTGTTAAAGCTCCAGGGAGCATGGAGTGAGCTCGAATATGTCCTATAAAACATGGAGCTCTATGTTGACGTACAAGTCTTTGAAGAAGGAAAAATTGCCGAAATAGTTCTTCATCAGCAGTTGTCTCTAAGACAGCAGTTTCTATAGTGGAAACAATCATAAGTAAATATTTGCTGTCTGTATATAGATTAAAGGAGGAACATGGCAAATGCTGAAAAGCCATGATAATGGCATGTAATTCCACTCTTTGAGCTGATTTTAAGGCAACTATTTCAGTATAAACTTTACCATCAATTATTAAGCCTGCTATTCCTGAGCCAGACCCATCAGTAAAGACTGTAGGTGCTTCAGGAATGGGCTCATTAACAATTGTCTTAGGAAAAACAAATGTAGTAATTAATGAAAATTGAACTATTTTATTAGTTGGGTAGTGAGAATTAATTTGGCCTGTAAAATTTGCAAAAGCAATTTGCTATTTTGTGGAAGCTTCTCAGAGCCATTGTTGTTGATCCTTTGAAAAAGGAACAACAATAATTTGAGGCTCAAAACTTATAAACTGTAAAAGTGGCCTACGCCCCTTGATAATTAAGGAGGCAGCAAGATTAAAATATGGAGATAAAACTTTCTTAGGAGTAATAGCTAAATGAATTCATTTAATAGGACTTGAAGCTTGTCATAATAGTCTCATTAGAGTATAATTTGAGGTACAAATTAGTAAGGCAATTGATTCTTTAGGATTTATGCATTTTAGTAGTGTTTGTTGCAAGGTTTTTTTACAAGCTTTAAAGCTTGTTGTCTTGCAGCTGTAAGTAGCCAAGGAGAAACTGGTTTAGCTGAGCCTTTAAGAAAATCAAAAAGTGGCTTTAGCTTCTCAGTAGTTTATTTCAGGAAGGTCTAAGCCAATTAATATTTTTTAATAATTTTTCAAATTGTTTAAAGTTTGCAAATGATTTGTCCTGATTTCTAATTTTTGAGGATTAATTTGTTATCTTTTAATAATTTGTCTTAATAAAAGAAAGGTAAAAATTGCTGTATTTTTAAGGAGCTATATAAAGTCTTGATTTTTTCAAGGAATATTTTAGTTGTTGCAAAATGGTCAACACAGTGTTTTTATTTGAATAATAAGAATATTATTTATTTAATGAATTATGTATGCCCTAGGGTGTTGCCTTTGTATTGGAGAGATATATAGCTTGAGCAACATATTTTTGACACAAGGTAGGACTGTTAGCAATACCTTGAGGCAAAACTCTTCACTGGTATTGCTTTATTGGAGCCTGGAAATTAAGTGAAGGAATACTGAATGCAAAATGCTTGCAGTCATGAGGGCTTAAAGGAATGGTAAAAAAGCAATTCTTTAAGTTAATAATTATAAGGTGAAAATTTCATAGAATGGCAGTAGGAGAAGGGAGTCTTAGCTGAAAAGGACCCATAATTTCCATAGTCTTATTTATTGTTTTTAAATCTTGTAATAGCCTCCAGTTTCTTGATTTATTTTTAATAACAAATATAGGCATATTCTATGGGCTATTAGAAGGTTTAATGTGTCTAGGCTGTAATTGTTTTTGTATTAATTGAGCAGCTGTCTTAAGTTTCTTCTGAGAAAGGGGCCACTGGTCTACCCATACATGATTATTTGATTTTCAAGTAATTGGGTTTGCACAATGCATTATTGGGTAGCAGGAGCTATGAAGGCCTTTATGCTAAATTTTGATATTTTAATTCATGCCTTCTGGTATTGGGTGTCACTTCTATGGGGGTGAGAATTCCTCGCTGTTTTTTCCCTAATCCCTTAGTGGGCAAAAATCCTTGATTAGGCATTTGAGTATTGACTAAACTATTAGGACTGACAAGTAATGCTCCCATATTTTTCAAAACATCTCTATCTCGCAAGTTAACTGGTAATTTAGGGAGCATATAAGGCTGAAAAAGTCTAGAATGACTTTTTTATTTTCCCATTGTAAAAAACTAGAGCTTTATTGAGGGGATTTACTTTGCCCTATACCCTGTAATTTTGTGGCTGCTGCATAAGTGGGCCATGAAGGATGCCAATGTAGCTTAGCAATAACAGATACATCAGCTCCAGTATTTAAAAGTCTTTTAAATTTATGCCCTTGTATTGTTAGTTTTAGTTCAGGGTGTTCCTGACCTATTTTTTGAATCCAATAGGCAACATTAGTGGAGCCAAATTCTTGATTCTCTTGGGGACCCTTTTGCAGGGTTTGACCTTGTCTTAAAAAAGGTAAAAGGATTGAGTAATTTTCATGTCAGAGGAGATAGTGACTATATTCCTCAGAGTGTGAACCATTACTTTAATTTCCCCTTTATAATCCGAATCTATTACCCCAGGAAGAACAAAAAATTCTTTCATAGTTAAACTATTTCTGCCTAATAAGAGTCTTACTGTGTTATTGGGAAGTGGCCCAAAAATTCTAGTGGGTATAGCTTAAGGTCCCGTTTCTGGAGTTAATACAAATTAGGAGATGGGACTGAGGTGCAGTCCTGCACTGCCTGTTGTTGCCAGGGATAGCCGGGCAATGTTTGGCCTGCTGGAATCATAATTTGCTGAGGAAACACCAACATTGCTCCTATTTGATGGGGCCGAGGAGGGTCCCATTGTCCATTTCCCTGAATTAACTGCCCTTCGGTAGTATATTTAGACTTACACTTATTCGCCCAATGGTTCCCTCTCCTACAACGTGGGCAGAGGTCCAGAGCCTTAAGGGCTGGCCATCTTTGAGTGACAGGCCGAAACTGATATCTGGGGGGAGCAGGCAGTTTTTAGCAAAATGCCCCAAACCCCCATATTAGAAACAATATCCATGGGCAGACGTACTTCCTTGACTTTCCTTCTTTCGTTTGTTTTGCCTTTTATTAAAGTATTGTTCTGGAAGTCTTGCCTTTACGTCTGTGGTAAATGCAAGACCTTGTATGTATGAAGTCCCAACATTGGCGCATATTTTGATATAGTCCTCTATATCTCCCTTCTTGTGGTGAGGCTGAAGTGCAGGCTGACAAGTCTAATTAGCTTTATTAAAATATTTTTTACATTTTTATCCTCTATTACTCTTTTGACTGCTTGAATTAGCCATGAAACAAATTCTTGAAATCGCTCATCTGCGCCTTTTCTAATTTTACCAAATTCTTCCGTTTTGGCCCCTGGAGTAGGCAGGCATTTCCATGCCTTTGTGGCTATCAGATTAATTATAAGTAGTTAGTTGATACTCTAATTGAGTTTCCATATGGGCATATTGTCCTTCTCCAGTTAACATATCTATAGTAACAGCAACTTCTTCTCGTTGATTTTTCTCATCCTGCTCTATGGCCTTTTCATGAAAGTCTGACTTCCACAGCAAATAATCACCCCCAGAGAGACAAGTACGAGCAATTGCCTTCTAGCCATTTGGGGGAAGAGCCTTTGCACCAATAGTATCTAATAAACCAAGTGTAAAAGGGGCAGTAGGCCCATACTGACCACAAGGAAGTTTAAGTTCTTTCAGAGTTTTAAAAGGTACAGGTTCATGTTCTCACACTAGTTTCTCCTTATCATCCTGTCTTTCTACAACAGGAAAACAGGTAAGGCCATTTATAGCTTTCCCTATATTTTGAGCCTGGTCCATAGATTGTTGGAGCGGGGATTTCCCAGATTTTGAACTATAGACTCTGGAATCAGCCTGATAAGGGCATGGAGGAGCAGAGGGTTGAACGTAGGAAGGAGCCAAGGGAAGTGGAGGCCCCAGAGTTAAGGCAGCCATAGCTGTTAAATTTTTATCCCCCATGTCATCCTCAGACTCCAAGTTGCTCTCATATTCACATCCCTCCATTTCCAGCTCACCCTGATATTCTTCAGACGATTCATTTTCATATGGAAACATTTCTATAAAAAGATCCCTTACTTTTTACCCTAACTGTCCCGTAATTTATTATGCCTGACTATACTCTCCCCAAAAACTCACTTTGCACACTTGGGGAGTTTCATCACCTGCCTTTAGTTTAGTTTCTCATACCCAGGTCCCATGTTGGGCACCACTTGCCATGGACCAGCGGGGCTAGTAATTTTGGGTCCTGAGGGAGAACGGTATGGAATTAAGAAAATAGACTCACCGAGAAAAGAGGATGGGATCAGGAGGCCTCTTCAATGTTGATGGCAATATCAGAGAGAGCGAGCCCCCAGTGTTTGCTTTATTATATAATATAGACAATTAAAGCCTTTAATCCAATATACAAATAGGGAAGTCTCTGATACAAAGCCACTCATCTGAGGCATAAATTGGATTTCTCATAAGAGTGCATCATTCTACATCATGCAACAGTCAAGGGTGTGGAGAAAAGCTTAGTGTTGAAAAGGTCTTAGTATTAAAAGATCTTAGTATTAAAAGATCATAGTATTAAGAGAGTGGGAAAGACTCAGTCCCAAACCAAGCCTTAGGCTACAATGACCCCGCCAGCCTACAGCCCATCTTCCACACTCTTTTATTGTTCTTACTTAAGTATTAAATGCATGAAATACTAAACTACATTTTGGCATATCATTTTTTATACTTAACACGGTCATTAGGGCAGAGAAGGGTTGTTAAATTTGAATCCCACCACTGCATATGGGCTTTGATGAAGAAGAGTGAGGGGGATATTAAGCAGATTTGCAGTGCTGACCAAAGTAGACTGAATAGAAATATATATCAAATGATTAAATTCAAAACACCTAGATCTATTACCTTACATTTGAGCTGGAAAGAAAGATTGAACACTGCTCGCAACAACCAGAAAGGGAACAGAGACCTCAGTCCTGTACCTGCATGAAAGCAAATCCTGCCCACATCTGAATGAGCAGAAAACAGATCTTTCCCGAAGCCTCCAGAAGTGCCTTGTTAACACCTTGATTTTAGCCAGGTTGAGACTAGACTGGACTTTGACCTATAGAACTGTAAGATAATAAATGTATGTTGTTTTAAGGTACTAAGTTTGTGCTGATGTTTTAGAGCAGCAGTAGAAAACTAATAAAACTGGGGTACAGACAGGTCTGATAATAGGAAGCTGGGCTGAAAGTCTTGAAGTAGCCATTAGATCTTCAACCATCCTTACCCAGCCTGTGTGGCCAAGAAATGGCCCTTCTACCCTGGCAGAATACTGGAGGACAGCCCTTTGAAGAAGCTCAGCAAGAATCGTTCTAAACAAGGGACAAAGTTGTGCTCAGTACAAGTGACCTTAAAGTCTATATATCGAATAATAAACTTCTGCCAACTCTTTCCTTGCTTAACTATCATAATGCTGGCAGCCAGGAATACATACCTCTGACAGGAGCTTGAAGAACTCTTCTATGGGCAAACAAATCAGTCCAAGGTAAGTTATGTAGAGATATCAATACATGTGCTGCCTGCAACGACAGGGTTAGGTCCTTACTCGATTAGCCCATAGTAAAGCCCTCTTCTGGACACGTCCCATCCAAGGAGTAGCTTTAAATTAGCATTTTAACACCTGACTATTAATTATTAATTAATTACCTAAGTATACCAGACATTTAGAAAGGCTGTGATGTGAAAACTAGGCCAGAACAAACAGCAAAAAGGAACTTGTCGGTAATTGAAACTTCAGGGAAAAGAAGAAAATGTGCAATAAGGTATAATAAATATGCTTTCATTCAAAGATATTTATTGAACACCTACTATATTAAGTACTCATTGTTCTACATGTTGAATGTAAAGTAATAAAGAAAGCGGAAAAAGTCTCTGGCCTCATGAAGCTTACATGATCTGAGAGATAGAAGAAAAGCTATTAGACCTAAGATATAAAAATTAGAAAACTATATCTAAAAGGAATATGCAAAGAAAGGAAATTAATTTTGCCAACCACCCAATTAAGCTTGGAAGCAGATTCTTCCTCAGTTGACTACTCTCTAATGACACCTGCTTAGAGTCCTGTGAGCTGAGGACCTGAACAGAGAACACAGTTTAGATGTGCTTGGGCTTCTGACACATCAAAACTCGAGAGATCACTGATAGCTTTCCTACATATAAGAATCAGAAAACACAGCAATAGTAAACATTTTGTTTTCAGCCTCTGAATTTGTGTTTGTTTGTTATACAGCAATACTTTGCACTTATTTATTTTCAATGTCCACAGTGTTGTCTGTGGGCATTCAGTTAATATTTGAATGGATAATTAAAAAGTGAGGTTTAGAATATGCAAAGAACAAGATAGAGCCTTTATAAATGAAAAATACAATAAGCTGAAATCATTTAACACTACAGGACTAAAATAATAGAGTTGAAAATCTCTCAAAAGCCTAACCAGGCATGAGCATAGTGGATAGAACATCAACCTGGGATGCTGAGGACCCAGGTTCCAGACCGTGAGGAGGCTCCAGAACTCAGGACCCCTGCTTTTTGAAACAAGGCTCAAAGTAGACAAGGTGATCTTGGGTATAGGAAAATGTACCAATGCCTTAAAATCCTGCATACATTAGACCAAAAATCTTGACTTCTAGAGACCTGTCCTAAATAAATAGAGATTTATGGGCACAGATGTTTCCTTCAGCACATGATAGGAGTGAAAAGTCATAAATGACCCATATTTTACAGCAGGGGCTTTGGAAATTCTGATGCGGGGACACCAGAAAATGCAAGGGCACTGATTGGCAGTGTCTACCGCTAGGAAAATGAGGATTTGGAAAAGTCTATGCCCAGGAATTCTTCCTTCCCGACATGTGCACGTGAACATGCAGAGGCACCCACATATGCGCACATGGTTGCGGCGCACATGGTTGCGGCGCACATGGTTGCGGCGCACATGGTTGCGGCGCACATGGTTGCGGCACACATGGTTGCGGCACACATGGTTGCGGCACAGGTGCAGGCACGCGCACTTGCCAACACTATGTGTGCAACTGTGGAACTATGCCGGGTCCTGCACACTGTCCTACCAGAAGAGGGGCCGTTTCCACTTCCCTCCAGGATGCTGTTGGGGCCTCTCCATCCTCACTCTGTCTCCGGGGCTAGTTGCCACCAGACTAGAAGCCATCCAGTCTGATGGGGCTCTCTCACTGATGTTTCACAGAACATGTGTCTCCATCAGGGAGGTCGGCCATCATCTGACTTGTACTGGGGTGTGCACTGCCTCTCATTGGAAGCACATGTGTTTGCCCTTTAGAAAATACCAACTTTTGTCTGACCAGGCAGTAGCACAATGGATAAAGCATCTCGAGGTTATTGTCTTGAGAGCATACTCACCAGCTTGAGTGTGGATTGCTGGCTTGTGCATGGGATCATAGACATGACCCCATGATTGCTGGCTTGAGCCCAAGGTCACTGGCTTTAGCAAGGGATCACTGGCTCAGCTGGAGCCCCCGTGGTCAAGGCACATATCAGAAAGCAATCAAAGAACAACTAAGGTACCACAAAGAATTGATGCTTTTCAGGTTTGACCAGTTGGCTCAGTGGTAGAGCATCAGCCCAGTGTGTGGTTGTCCCAGGTTTGATTTCTGGTCAGAGTATACAGGAGAGGTGACCATCTGTTTCTCCACCCTTCCCTCTCTCCTTTCTCTCTTTCTCTCTCTTCCCGTCCTGCAGCTGAGGCTCCATTGAAGCAAAGTTGGCCCAGGTGTTGAGGATGGCACCATGGTCTCGCCTCAGGCACTAAAATGGCTCCAGTTGCAACAGAGCAGTGGCCCCAGAAAGGCAGAGCATCATCCCCTGGTGGGTTTGCCAGGTGGATCTCGGTCAGGTGCATGCAGGAGTTTATTTCTCTGCCTCCCTGCTTTTCATTTAAAAAAAAAAAATACCAAGAAAAAAAAAATTGATGCTTCTCATCTCTCTTCCTTCCTCTTCCTGTCTGTCCCTATCTGTCCCTCTGTCTCTGTCTCTGTCACAAAAAATAAAATAGTAATAAAAGTCGTGAGCTTGAAGAGGTAAGTAAAAGCTTCTAGTTTCTGGTAGGTACGTGGCATGTTTGTCCCTCCCCCACCCCTTTTCAGTCTTGTGGTCTATTGTGGTAGTCATCAGTGCTGGCCATCACAAAATCTTTTCATTCTTCTCCCAAGCACATAGCAACTGCACTTTCTTCCTCCTTGAAGATACATATGGCCATGTGATTTGCTTTAGCAAATGAAATTTGAGCAGCAATAACACATCACTTCCAAGCTGAAGCTTTAAAGGCAACTACTGTATAAGATTTGCCATGCATCCTTTCTCTCTAGACAGCAACTGGCAATGTGGCAGATAGTGACCAGCTGGCTTGGGGTCAGGAGTGAAGATGACACAGCAAAATTCACAAAGGACAGGCACTATGAATGAGAAACAAAAACCTCTGTTGTGTTTAGCCACTGTGATTTTTGAGCCCTTTGTTACAGCAGCATAACCTGCACCCTCTTATTGACTCACTGACCTTTAAGTAACTGCATGGCCAGCAACTCTTGAATTCATTCCACAGATATGTGTTGACCAAATGTCAAGCACTGTGCTAGATGCTAAAAATGCACAATACAGATTCCTGTCCTCAAGGAGCAGGAAAAAAAGAGAGTCATTCGCAGCAATGTTAAAAATATCCCCTGTTGATTCTAGTGTTTGATGAGAGTCAAGGTTGGGAACTACAGCTTTTGTGCACATCAGATCCTTCATATATGTCCTGACTGCCTGCAGAAATGGATAACAGAGAAGCTGGAGATTATAATTAAAGACTAGTAGCGTGTGGAGGGAGAATGAAAAAAGAGGTGCTTAAACTGACAAAGTAAAAGCTGAATACTTCATCTGTCCTGGTTCTCTGCAACTTCACTGGACCAGCTGTCTCTCTTCCACCTGTACCTCAGAAAAATTTACTAGAATTTTTGTTTCTTTTAGATTGAAAGTCAAGTCAAAACCATATAAAATTATTTCTTATTATAATTCTAGAGTTATTAAATTTTTTCTTTTTTTAACATCAAAGATGTAAAAGGAAAAGCCAAAACAATGAATTGCTAATGGTGAAATAGTAGGCTCAATGCCAGTGGGGGATGTCAGTTTGGATGAAGGGGGCAGGGACCTTCACAAACCTATCTTAAACTATGTCATCCTATGTTTCTATGTGAAAATGACATGGGTGCTTAATAAGTCATTAAAGAGTATCCCTTTGACAATTCATTAATTTTTCCCCTGAGGTTTTATCTCCTTTTCTTTTCTGATTTAGGACATATTCCTTTGTTTCTTCATTTTGCTTGACTCTCTGTATCGGTTTTTATACATCAGATAAAACAGCCACCTCTTCAGTCTTGAAGGGGTGGCTTCGTGTAGGAGATGAACCTTATCATTCAAACTTGCCCTAGCTCTTGGTTGTCTCTCTAACCTCTGCAATAAAACCATTTCTTTTCAATGGTTCCTAGTAGATGAAGGTGTGCCAAGACCTGCCAGTCTCTGGAAGGGGAGGACCCTTGTCAGCATCTAAATTCAAGCTAACTGGAAGCCAGATCCCCAGGAAGCAGCTTTTAAGGTATGCAAATGTGCACAGTCCTGGGGGACAGAAGCATGAGCCCCACTGGCCACAGTTCCAGCCAATTAAGAGGCATCCCCTAAACACAGTCCCCAAAACCAGGGCTCTACACGTGTATGAATTCCTGTCTGAGAGATAGGGGAGCTGTAGGGAGGCAGAGGAACAGCATAAAGGTGTTGCATACTGGCCAATGTTCCCAAGAACACACGTCGGTTTCCAGGCCCCTAGATGTGTTGAAGCCTGCCCCTCCAAAGCTCCAGGACAAGCAGACAGGCCTCTTCCAGAGATTAAGGTGTGTGTCAGTCACTGTCTGTTCAGTGGCTGGGGTGGCAGCCTGCCAAGAACTTTCTCTCTCATTGTTTCAATACCATGAGACTTAAGAGTACAAGTTCCCCTGGTCACCAGAGCCAAGTGATCAAGGGGCATCCCCTGATGGTTTACCAGAGGTAAAAACTGTGGCACCAAAGGCATGTCAAAGCTTCCCTCTGGGAGATACTGACTCTCTGGAGCAGCAGAGGAAGAGCTGAGAAGCCATTATTAGCTTTTCTTCATCACTACGATGATGGCAGTTTTAGCCTCCTCTACTGTCCTGGAACTAGACCGCCAGGTTCAGCCGCCAAGTCTTCAGCTCAGTGTGGATCTCACTGGGACACTGTGGAACTCTGTCAGACACTGTTAGCTGACCACCCAACATTTGTTTCACACTTCTGTATCACAAAGAGAACCCTGACTCTTAAATGGTGACTAATAGCCCAGTTAGAATATTCTTTACACTCCCCTGCAGCTAAGTATGACCATGTGACCCAGCTGTGGCTAATGAAATGTAAGGCAAAAAACCTAGCAAGTAGGCCTTCTGCCTTTTATCCTTCATTCTTTCCCTTTTCTTGCCTGGGATACACATGCAATGCCTTAAAGAGGCAACTATTTTGTGGTTGTGAGGATAAAAACCATACATCAAGGAAGACAGATCAAAGGATTTGGGTTTTGTGTGTGTGTGTGTGTGTGTGTGTGTGTGTGTGAGAGAGAGAGAGAGAGCAACAGAGAGACAGGAACATTGAGCTGTTCCTGTGTGTGCCCTGACCAGGGATCAAACTGGCAACCTCTGTGCTATGGGACCACACTCTAACCAACCAAGCTGTTCAGCCAGGGCTTTGATTTAAATTTCTTGATGGCATCATTGAGCTATTGAACATACCCTGGAAAGTCTGCATTCAGACTTCTTTATACATGAGGCAAATAAACTCTTGTTTGGTTAAATCACTACAGTTGAGTTTCTATTATATGCAGCCAATACAATCTGCAGACTGATTCTGTCATCAGGACCTCATCTGGGCCTCATTCCCCTCCCCACCAGTGGAGACTCCAGATCATTTCTGGGCTGTAGAAGGAGTTAGCTGGATAACATTTATATATAAAGATCTTTTTAAAATATTTTTAAAATCTAGTCTCTATTCTACCTGGGATTCCCTTCCAAATAACAGAAGTGGTATTTCAGATAAAAACAAGTGAAAGTATGTGAGCAGACACAATAAGGCACATGTTATAAGAGTCCATTTATAGAACACATCCACAATAGGTAAAGGAGCAGAGAAACCAAGCAGGTGAGGGGTTGCCAGGGCGGGAGGAGTGGGGAGTGAGTCCTTTTGGTGCAGGGTTTCCATGCAGGGTGATGGAACATTGTGCAATGAGATAGAAGTGATGCTTGCACAGCAGTGTGAAGGTAATTTACGCTCAGGAATGGTCTAAATTAAAATATAAACAGTCACTTTTATTTCCTACTTAAAATGAATCACACTATTAAAGAACAAAAGATAGAAAAACAAGAACAAAATAAAATAAAAAAAAGAACAATTCAAAAAAATATGAATCACACACGTTGGGAAAAACTAAAAACAAAATGTTCAATAAAAATAAATGAGGCCCTGGCTGGTTAGGTCAGTGGTAGAGGGTCAGCCCGGCGTGTGGATGTCCAGGGTTCGATTTCCAGTCAGGGCACACAGGAAAGTGCCCATCTGCTTCTCCATCCCTCCTCCTCTTGCTTCTCTCTCTCTTTCTCTGTCTCTTCTCTTCTCCTCCTGCAGCCATGGCTCAGTTGGAATGAGTTGGCCCCAGGCACTAAAATATGGCTCCAGTTGCAACTGAGCAAGGAACCCAGATGGGCAGAGTGTCATCCCCTAGTGGGCTTGCCAGGTTGAACCCTATTGGGGCACATGTGGGAATCTATCTCTCTCTGAATAAAAAAAAAAATTTAAAAAAGAAAGAAAAAAAAAACTGTGAAAGAAAGGTGATAAAACAAATTCTTTTGATGTTATAGGGACAGCTGGCTAAAGAACAAGCAGGTCTCAAGCTGGCCTTGCTGGGTTGTCCAGGACACCTCCTCTTGTCTGGCCGTACCCAGGGCAGGTTCAGCAGAGGGTTCTTGAGGCAGCGGTAGTGGGGCCTCAATGTTTTCCGGAAACGCTGCACAGACCAGGCCTGGCTTCAGAGCTGCAGCTGGAGGGGCCGCTGGAGTTGGGTGCCCCTCCAGGTCTGGGTTGGCCTCCAGGTGTGCCCGTGCAGCCAGCTCCTCCGGGTGTCCCACAGGTACAGCAGGAGCCGGCTCTGCCTCCTGGTCCCCTACCCCAAGCATCTCCTCAGACAAGAGCAGTGACATCACTACACAGTGACCTCACTACATGACGACAGGAATGACAGAACTTGGAACCCTGGAAACCAGGCAACCACATTCCAAAAGAGCAGCTACCCAGCTCACCAGCCCAGAGACTTTGGGAAAGTCAACATGTTCTTGTGTTGCCTGCCCCTGTCCAGAGGCCGTGCCACCCCAAAAAACAGTGATGATGGTTTTTCCACCGTGGTCACCATTTGGTCCCGACTCAGCCCAGAAGTCTGTGGCCCTTTTCTTGGTAGAATCAGAACCCAGAGGCAACACATGGAGGCCCAGGGGCAGTTCTGCAGTGGCAGATTTAACGGTGGGCACACTGGGTGCGAGCCCTTGGCCCCGACTTCTGAAGGGCCCTGCAAAACTCCAACTTGACACTTTTTTTCTAATGATACCAAGTTTGGTTTCATATGTGCAAATTTAACATTAATAGTACATAATATTTTTTATTTATTTAAAAATGTGGTTAACATGTATTTTTATTTTCCCTGTCTCTCTCTCTTTTTTTAAGAGGCCCAATACTTTCTTCTGTGCCTGGGGCCTCAACCAACCTTAGTCTGCCTTGTGGTTCTGTCTGGGCCAGGCCACCACTCTGATCTTACCTAAGCAAGTGTATGTCCCCTACGTGTATGTGAGAGAGTTTGTGCATGTGAGTGTATGTGTATATGTAAGGGGGTTTCACGTGGGAAGAGCCTGTCCTTAGGAGGAACAGGCTGAACATGTAGGTCAGAAGCCTTGTGAAACAGGCACATTTATAACCCAGGTAAAGGCTGGCTGGCTGGGTGGGAAGTGTGGGAGGCACCCTCTGCCCGAGGTTTATCCTGAGCCCTTAATGTGATCTCATTTCCCCTGGGTGGTGGTCTCTTCAGACACAGGACTGGGTCTAATTCCAGAACAGAAGGTGCAGTGGGCAGAAGCAGCAGCTACTAGGGCCAGGCTGGGCTTGAGGCCTCCAGACCAGTTGCTGGTCATGTCATTGCAAGATTCAATCAAAAACATGGAGGAGCAGCAGCTGCTGAAAGGGGACTCTCACACCCTCTCCACCACTGTGGGCCAGGTGCACCATACTACTGAGGGCCAGTGCAGGCTGCAGTGGGATTAGCCACCCAGGCATCCCGGAAACCCGGCCCGTGGATGGCCTGAGGAGGTCTTCTTCCCTGAAGTCACCCAGGGTCCAGAGGTCTCATCCACCAAAGCTACCCAGGCTACATGCATGCCTTACCATGTCTAACTTTTAGTTGGAGCACCCAGCCCATGCTAATTGAACCAAGTCATACAACCACAACCAGGAGCCAAAGGAGGCAGAGCCCGAAGGTGAGAAGGTGGGAGAGGTTATGGTGAGATGGGGTAGGAGGTGGAAGTCCATGTGAAATTATTGGGAGGGGTCAGTGTCAGAGACACAGGGAACACCCCTAGAGGCTGGCCAGGAGCAAAGACCAGCCTCAGATCACCCATCTGCTGGACAGTGCAGAAACCTTCTGAAAGGCAGTGTTTTCTAAAAGGACAGAGGGCAAACACATGCACTCCCAAGGAGAGGCAGTGCACACGCCAGTGCAAGTCAGATGCTGGCTGACCTCTCTGATGGGAACACATGCTCTGTAAATATGGGCAGGAGAGCCCTGTCCCCATCAGACTGGAATGCTTCTGGTCTGGTGGTGACCAGCCCCGGGACAAGATGTGGATGGAGAGGCCCCAGCAACTCCCTGGAGGGAAGTGGAAAAGGCCCCTTTTCTAGGAGGACAGTGTACAGGACCCATCAAAGTTCCACAGGTGTTCACCTTCACCTTGAAATGCTCATCCTGGGATGTTACACCACAGAAATAATTGCACAATTTTTCAAAGATCTATTTTCTAGACTACCCATCAGAACACTGATGAAAGAGCCAGAAATTGAGAAAAATAATACTGTCCATGGACAGTGATGGGACCCACCAATCCTGGTCCACATGGACGAGGGAAGATGAGCAGCAGCTAAAGTGGGTGCAGGGGTCTCCACATGTTGACAGATAAAGACCTCAGGAGTCCTCTCATGTGAGACACATGACCCAGCATCTGAATCTAGGATTTCGCCTGTTAGACCTCCTACATGTGATTTCAACTGGTGGATACACATATATGAAAATCAGTCTGAATATAACAGAGACAGAACAGACCGAGTGAGAGAGGTGGACCCTGAGAGATAACCCACCAAGCCATCAAAGACAGGTAAGAAACAGTGCCTTATCAGTTCAGAGGAAAGACAATCTCTTAGAAATGTACACAAGCCACACTTTGAACAGAGTGTGAGGGTAAAATAAAGATATACAGGCACCACATTCAAACATTCTCCTCCTTATACTTTTCTGAGTACGATACTGGAGGCTGTGCCCTGATAAATAAGGGAGTGAATAAGAAAAAGGATTTAGGAAGCAAAGCTTTAAAAAACAAGAGAGAAAGGGAATTCCCAGGATGCCAACTATGCAGCTGGCCTAAATAAGACAAGAGGAGGGCACAGGGCTCCAGAGTGGCATCAGCTGAATGGGAAACCGCGAAACTGGTAGATCAATCGGCATATTTGGAAACACTGAAGGAAAACGTACAGCTCTGTTGGAGAGTTTTGGGTGAATTAGTGTACTATGCAGCTCACCTGATAATTATGTTTGCATAATTGAAAGGATATATTTCTAAGCATAGTGTGTTAATATTAATTTATTCAAAATGGTGACACACTACTGAAAGGGTGAAAAGAAGGTTATGTTGAGATGAGGACTTCAGGGAGTGAATGAGTGGGGGGGATATTATAAGCGGAAGAAATCTTTTTCTTCCAAAATAAGAATTTAATAACTAACATCTAAATCAGAATAAGCGAACAACAAAATGAGCATACTACTTCAAAAGATAGTGACAAGTACCAAAAAACAAGCAAACAAACCCAAACAAACAGCAGGTAATCTTCTTTTCCTGCTTCCCTCAGGACAAGCATCACACCAGAGCAGGAACCAACAAACCGCTGCATTGTTACTATTATATGAAGTAACTGTTAGCTATCTGATGCCTGACTAAGTAGAAGAAGTTTCAGTATATACATTTTGACTTTTTATCCAATCCCGGAGATTTCCCTGCTTTTCTTCCTTCCCCCCACCCTGCACCCCTAATCTATCACCAATCAATTCCATGTGACCCCCTTTTGTCTTTCCCTTTGATTCTGACGTATAAAATAAGTGGTGAACCTGCCATTTTCCAAAGCCCTTTCTCAACCCGTTGAGACTTTGTTTCCCAGCAATTGTCAACAGTGTGGCTCAAATAAACTCATAAAAAATTCTTACAGGTCTGGAAATTTCTTATGCTGACAGTCTTAAGTGCCTGACTTTGATGGGAGAAAGAGAGACTTCTAAGACTTCTCTTGATGTATTGTCCCAGTACAGCCCAAGCTCTATGTGGCTCAGGCGTCCTTAATTCAACTTCCCCACACAGTGGGACACTCCTGCTTATCAGCAGGGCTGGCAACCTCTTCGAGACTACTCTTGAGGCAGCTATGAGAATTCTACTTATCAGTGCTGAGACCAACTGCCACCAGAGGAAAGACACGACCAACACACAAGTTAGTTGCAAGAATCACACAGGCAGTTTATATGCACAAATCCTTTTTGGCGTGCTTGGGTACAGCTTAAGGGGGTGCTATTGGTGTGCTCCTCTCCGCTGTCTTTGGTCAGAGCGGCATGGTGGAGACAGTCCACCTCAACATTGGAGTCTGGATGACTACTGCAGCAGGGAGGGGCCTTAGCTTCTGGCCAACCTTCTAACAAGTGTCAATCTATAGGATTATCACCTCAAACCACCTCCCCCCCCCAATTCCTTGCAGGGAGCCCTTTTTATGTTAATCTACTGAAATGTTACATCAAGCCACTTTTAAGGTGTTCCTAAGGAAGCTTCTTGTTTACGTTAACCTACAGAGTTATGACATCAAGCCACTTCTTACCTATATATAACTTCACACACATTAACTGGGCCCTGCATGAAAGGCAGAGTCTGTTTATAGTATCTATACACACTATATTAATTCCTATCCAGATGGCATAAATTTAATTTCCTTAATTGCTTTTAATATTATATCTTAATTATTTTTATATATCTTCCATATTTTTCTATATTTCTATATATTTAATTACTATAACCTTATATTACTGCAACATGTATAAAGAGTAAGTGTAGAAGTTTGATATAGAATTGTACTCAAATTCATAGGTAGTAAGCTTTTCTGATATGATCCACACTTCGCCCAGTACCAAGAAGGCATTAAAAAACACCCTCTAAGTGAAAAACAGTAGGAGGGTAAGGAGTAAGGAGAGTGGAAAATCTTGGTTGAAAGCCCCAAAGGTTTCTCACGTGCAGTTTTGGTGATGATCACTCGTTGGGTAAAAGATGTCCCCCAGGAACCGATTAGTCTCATCTGTTCCCACTCTTTGGCCCAGATTCTTGCTTCTAATCTCCAACAGGCTTGACTCATTTAGCTCTTGCTTTCCAGACAGGGCAGGAAAGAGCACTGAGTTGAGAATCCAGAGGTCAGCATATGAACCCTGTCTTAAACTCAAGACGACACTGTGCTTTGGATCTCAGTTTTCATCACGGATGAAATAATCTTTAAGTGTTCCAACCTTCCAAACCCAAGATTCCAGGAATAGACAACCCTGTAGGTCTTCCTGCCTTTTCACTAAACATCTTTTCCACCTTTCCACATTACATCACCACCTGAAGAAATATGTGGCTGTTGTCACTTTTTGCAGATGATTGGGGAGGAGGTGCACAGCATATATGACACCAAAGTTGACAGCACTCAGGCTTTGGAAATCCGGTGCGACACCGACCTGTACGATTTCTCCTCTCTGTCCTTGTCCGCCTGCAAATCCTGACCCGCGTTCCCAATGCGGAAAAATCTCCTAGAGATTTCTCCTGAGAAACGGTTGGCCGCCTCGCCTCTGCTCCCAGGAGGCGTGGAGCACAGAGGCAGAGCCCAGGGCACGGGAGCTGAGCGCGCTGTGGCCACGCTCCCCGCGCAGAGCCGAGAGGGAGGGGCCGCAGGGTGCCGGCAGACCAGAGGCGGCGCGCGGGGCTCGCCGGCTCAGTCTCCTTCTGAACCCTGCCCCGGCCGGCAGAGCTGCGGCGAGCGCGAGCTGGAGCCGGAGCCCGGGCCTCGGAGCGGGGAGGTAGAGGATCAGAGAAGGCGGTGGACCAGAGCGCGGATCGCGCTTGGGACCCCCGTCGTGTGCGCATCCTCTTGGCGATTCCGGTAAGAGCGGGAGGCCGAACCTCTGCCAGCTGCGAGGCTTGGTGGCTGCATTAGTCGTTGTCCCCGGATCCTGGTTGCGCGCATCCCGTTGCTGCGCCGCAGCTTCACAGGTGGCTCCGTGGTGGACGTGGGTGCCCCAGGCCCTGCAAGGAGTTAGCCAACTCTCTGTTCCGGGCGCGGTTTCCGAGTCTTGGCTTTTCCCACCGAAGAGCCTTGCTGCCAGCCTGGGGTGGGGGGCGCGCGGAGGGATGCTCTTATTCCCACCCATCCACCAGCGATTCCGACAGATACGGGCCAAGCGCCTCCCCAAGCTGCATCTCAGCTCCTGGCTCGCTAACGGGACGTCTGTCCTTTAGTTTTATTTTCCTATTAACCCATAAGGGAAAGTTTGGGATCACACAAGGCAAAGTTGGGGCGCGGCTGGGGTGCATGCACTCCAGCGGCGGAGGCCGCTCCCATGAAGCGGAGCGGTGGGTCTGCAGGGTGAGCCCGGCTCTGGCTGGAGCCGATAATGCACCCTGGGAGTTGAGTCCGTCTCTGCCGGTTGCCCCAGCTCAGCACTGTGTGACAATCCCGGGAGAGCCGTGAGTCGCTTAATCGTTCGCGCTAAGTGTAGACATCTGACTGCTAGACGAGAATCTCTGTGACCGGCTCCGCTTATCTCAGGAATAAGCAGCATCTCCGCCTGGTTTGACTTGTGCTCTTTCTTGCAGTGCAGACCTGAGCTCCAGCTAATCTCAGTGTTTAACTGGTGCGTTTAATTAGCTTATTTTACACCTGAGATGATCTCAGCGAATGTCTCTAAAGTGAAGTCCTTGATATTGAAAAACAACCAAATGTTTTTAAAGAAAGTTAGAGAGAGGAACCTTCAGAATATCAGTTGTGATGTGTGGGCATTTTACGCATATCCTTTGTGGGATAGAGAATGAAGACTAGGATAGCTAACATATTAGAGAGTCAGTGTTGAGGCTCTTTGGGGCAGATTTTGTGTATGGAGGTATTGCTGCAACTTACACATTGTTTATGAAGTACATATTTGCTCTCTTGAAATAGCCTACTTGTTAAGAGTTATTTGATTTACTAAGTTGTCTATTTAAAATATGACTAAAGATACTTTTTAAAAATGAGCTTTAGCTGGAAACAATGTCTAGGTGTTCAGGGAGACAATTTGTTCATGTCACTAGAGCATTCTTTTGTAAACTTAAATTTTTCAAGGGCTACTTTTCTGTGTCCGATACAGGAGAAGCTTTTCATGAAATATAAGATCCTGAGATCTTTATGTGTTCAGGAAAAGAGTGTTACCTCCTCCAACACTCAGTCCTTTCTAAAGAGTAGATTAAATAAAAAAGGTGTATCTGAATCTGAAACTACATAATTGGACCAAAAGAAAACCGTGAATAATTGTTGGTTTTCAAGTACATAGGTAGTTCTAAAAGAAGTGATATCTTTTTAGCAGTGGGATGTTGTTACATGATATAAGGTGGAATAAAGTGATAGATTTTCCTCTGTAAAATTTTTATACTTTAACACATACATCCACAGAGTCTGCACCTAATATTGGATTTACCAAAATGGTTGAGTTTGTATATATAAATACATTATTATTAGTGCCTACTATGTGCCACATCCTACTCTTTGTGTTTCTTGTGCTTTAAGTCATCCTCAAAGCAGTTCTTGGTGGTAGGTGCTATAATTGTCCTAATTTTTGAAATTGGGAAACTGAGGA
The DNA here is from genome assembly GCF_036850765.1 of Saccopteryx bilineata. Taxonomy (NCBI): domain Eukaryota; kingdom Metazoa; phylum Chordata; class Mammalia; order Chiroptera; family Emballonuridae; genus Saccopteryx; species Saccopteryx bilineata. Next base: position 81,296,244 of record NC_089491.1, on the reverse strand, counting down.
ACAGGGGAATTAAGTATCATATTCCCCATGTATAAGATGTTCCCATGTATAAGGCGCACCTTAATTTTGGAGCCTGAAATTTGAAAAAAAAAGTATTACATAAAGTTATTGAACTCACGTTGTAGTCATCATAAAATTCATATAACTCCTCATCACTGTCAAAACTCCCATTCATTTGCTTGTCCTCAGCTGTGTCTGATGATGAATCACTGTCTTCATATATTGCCTCGTCCTCAGTTCCATCTATGACATTTGAAATGCCACAACCACTGTATAAGATGTACCAAGTTTTTAGACCCCAAATTTTTCCAAAAAGGTGCGTCTTATACATGGGGAAATACGGTAACTCACATGACTATAGGTTAGGACTTTATCATATGTACAAAATTCTTTTTGTAAAAAAGACATATATTTTATGATTTACTTATCCTTATTTTTATTTTTTTTAAGCATTAATGTCGGAAGTATTTCCCATGAAGCATCAGATTCGCTAACTGTGGAAGTGCCTCACAAGCACCATTAACTATAAGGCGAGGCAAAGTATGAAAGAACCATCTGGTTGAGTTTACAACTGGAAGACTACCACAGCCACAGAGGACCCAGGATGAATCTGCACCAAAGCACCACCATCACTTTTTTTGAGAAATGCTGTTCAGATAAGGCACCATCTGGCTGCAGGAAACATTATAATGTCAGGAAGAAACTGAAGTTAATTAGAATCTTAGGCCTTTTCATGGGCCTAGTGGCCATTAGCACAGTCCCATTTTCAATCAGTGCCTTTTCTGAGACAGAGACACAGAGCACAGGAGAGGCCAGTGGTGCGAGTGGCCCTAGGGTAGCACACGGTTACCGTCAGAGAACTCTCTTAGATTTAAATGACAAGAATAAGGATTCTCCACAGCCAACCATTTCTCAGGAAGGCAAATCTGAGAATAGTACAGGTCAAGAACAAGGAGACTACCCAAAAGACATCTTTTCCCTCGAGGACAGAAGAAAAGGTGCCATCGTCCTCCATGTCATTGGAATGATCTATATGTTCATAGCCTTAGCCATTGTCTGCGATGAGTTCTTTGTTCCTTCTTTGACTGTCATCACTGAAAAACTGGGTATCTCTGATGATGTTGCTGGAGCCACCTTTATGGCTGCCGGGGGCTCAGCCCCAGAACTTTTCACATCGCTCATAGGGGTGTTTATTGCTCACAGCAATGTTGGCATAGGCACAATTGTGGGCTCAGCAGTGTTCAATATCCTCTTTGTTATTGGCATGTGTGCTCTGTTTTCTAGAGAAATCTTAAACCTGACATGGTGGCCACTGTTTCGGGATGTGTCCTTCTACATCATTGACTTGATCATGCTTATCATATTTTTCCTGGATAATGTCATCATGTGGTGGGAAAGCTTGCTTCTCTTAACAGCTTACTTTGCCTATGTGGTTTTCATGAAATTCAACGTCCAAGTAGAAAGATGGGTGAAGCAAATGATAAATCGCAATAAAGTCATCAAGGCAACAGCACCAGAGGCCCAAGCAAAGGTTGGTGCTGATGGTTGTTTATTTAATGTTCTGCACTATTATGTTTTTGAGATCTGCCATTTTTTTTTAATGTGATAGTGTTTTGGCTGCTGTGGGTAGTAGGTTGTTTTCTATAGTCCTCTAATAGCCAGACTAACATGGCAGTGAGAAAAATAATGTGGGAATATTCATGTGGATATTTACTAAATTCTCAAGCTATTGGCTTCAGAGTAAAACAGTTAAAATATAGGTTACATAAGTATCCTAGAGCAGACTCAGCAAACCAAATAATTTGTCTCTTAGTTTCTGAAAGTAGGCATAATGATTTTAAATTGTGAGCAATTTAATTTTCATGAGAGAGTATGTGTGTGCTTAGTGCATTGCAGGACTATTTCATTTTAAACTGGCACATGACAATGATCACAAAGTATTTCTCTAAAGATGCTTAAGAAAGAAAATTTGTGTCAGCAGAGCTATGCCTTCTAGTCAACAGCCTAGGGCTTAGCAGGACTGGTTGGTCATCAAGTGGGTCATGTCTGTTCTTGCTCCACACAATCGTGTTTCAGATCACTCAGCCAGGAACTGATCAGGATCCATACAGAGTCACTGGCAAGCCCCACTGCCCGCATATCTAGCTTGACGGCCTGTTTTGCATTCCATGACAGACATGACCCAAAATATTTTTATGGTAAACTTTGAGGGATTTTTAATGACAACAGTGGTCATCCACCATTAAGATGGTAAGCAAATTGGTGTAGAGCTTAGGAGAAATTGACCTGCAAAAAATGTAAATCCTAACATTGGAACATTGTCTCTGAATGTGATTTTAAACAGAAAACCAAAATACATATGTAGACTTTATAGTAGCATCTGGGAAAATTCTCATGTATGCAAAAAACAGATTTTGAGTAAAGGGTGAGATATTTTGTTCATCATGAAAAGAAAAAAATTAATTTAGTATAATTCCTTTATTGGTCAAGTTTGATGACCTACCCATCTTTTTTTAGGCAGCCATGTAATAGAAGCAAAATGCAGGGGAAGAAAAACCCAGTCATATATATTTTTTTAATATTTCTATTTATAGCATGCAAAAGAGAACAGTGTTTTTCCTAACATTTCACTCAGTGTGTGGTTGTTTGTTAGAAACTGTAGTAAAAATGATCACTTTACAATATACATGCAAATAAGCATTCAGATGTGATAAGTGAGTATATATCAATATATCCTTGAGAGCATAAGGCAGGATCGTCGCTGAAGCCACTCTCCCTCCTCTAATTTTGTAGCCAAAAGTAAGACCCTTCAAGCCTGATTGCTAGTATGAGTGGTTTGCATGAACAGTCTGTTTATTCCAACTAGAGTACAGAGAGATTGACAAGGGAAAAGTATATTTTTTAGAGGCAAGAAAATGATTTGCTGTCTTTTAAGTATCCTGTGCACATTCAAGGGTAAAATGTCTTTTTGATAACTTGACACTTTTTTGTTCTGTTACCCCACAGTAGAATTTCATTAACTTAGACACAGACTCAGCTAAAGGTTATGTTGGCAACATTTATGAAAAAGACATTTGCAGGGCAATGCAATGGTATATTTAAGATTGCAGGGGGATTTTGTATTCTGATTGGGGGTGAGATGCTGGTTTTATGCATTTGGGAATAACTTTTTCAATATAGTTTACAAACAGTATTTAATCAGTCAGAAGCCATTCATTAAAGTAGCTCTGGCAGGATTCTTACCTACTATATTAGGTGACTGTCATGTCATTTCTATGATCTTTTAAAAGTCAAAAACTTAGGCTCACATTCCTTAATAGTTGTTATTCAAATTCATAATTTTGTGCTATGCTTAATAGTGTGTGTATTTTAATTTGGAGGTTCCATATTTACTTACTAAAAATGTAAGAACATTATATTAATGACTATTACTCCCGTTTCTGATTTCCCCCCAAATGTGTCCATGTATTATTATTCTATTAACAAAAATAGCTTTAATTTATCCCTTTTAATTAGTATTATTTCTTTCGGTAGTCAGTAACTAGATTGAACTATAAATATCATGGAAACAGAATTTTTTAAACATAGCTATGTCTTGTTCAGTGTTTTAAATGTTTGTTCAGTAAATCAAAAATGCTACAATACAGTTACACATTTTTAGGTGAAACAGTGTATAATGGTGTATGATTTCCTTCAGGAAATCTTACCTTGTCAATATTACTTTTTGAATTATTGCTGGAAAAAAATTTGTTCTCAACAATTACTCTTTAACGTACACCTGATTTCAGAATCTTATGAAGATTTTGCTCCCAAGCACTAAACATAATGTGTCCCAAAGACAGGTGAGTCCTTGAGTGTGGCTGTATAATTCTCTGATCTGCAAAGTTGATTCTGATGGTACCTCACCTTTCCTACAGAAGTCAGTGCTTCTAACATCATCAGAATGCTCTGAAAGAAGACCCTAAGCCAAAATGCAGCCCTCAGTGGAGTCTTCATAGAGAGGAATGCGCTATACATAAATTTAGGAAGCAAAACACTATGTGTGTTTTTGTGCAAAGCCACTGTGTTGTCTTATTTGCATAATTATGGGGTATAAGAGTTTGAGAAAGTAGAGAGAACATATTATGGATATTCTTGTACGAATCATCAAAAGTTCTTGCTAAAAAATTATCAGCTTCTCTGGACATCTGTGATACTACTTGCTTCGGAGATAATTTGAAAATCTCTTTAAAAAAAGATTTTATATATTCATTTTTAAAAAAAGAGAGGGAGGGGGAGGAGGAACAGGAAACATCAACTCCTGTATGTGTCTTGACCAGGCAAGCCCAAGTTTTCGAACTGGCGACCTCAGCATTCCAGATGGGCGCTTTATTCACTGTGCCACCACAGGTCAGGCACAAGGTGAAAAACTTAAGGTTCCATTATTGGTGATGTGTGTCATGGGGCAACTGTGAAACATGAAAAAATGTGAACTGACATTTGTTTTCATAGTTAAGCGATAATTTATCATCTCATTTAATTGCTCTACCCTGTGTGTGTTTTTATTTGTAATTATTTCTTTTAGTGATAATATTATCCTTTTTAAAAAGTTGTGTAGTGTCATGACATGGTAAAGGTACCCTAGGCTTTGACTCAGTGAAAAATGGGGTTTAACCCCATGCATATAATAAGCCCTTTAACCTCAGAGAAGTCACATAAACTCTTTGAGCTTCCTTATGAGAATAATAATACCTACTTTTATAAAGTTTGAAAATTATTAAATCAAGAATATTAAGCAGTTAACATAGTTCTTGGCAAATGTGTGTTGTTTAATACATGTTAGTACTCGTCCTTCTACCTTCTGTTCTTAATTGAAAAGAGAATCAGAATAAATTATTTCAAATTTGATCATTTTACAACATTCCTTGAAGGTTGGAATTCACCCCAGTGAACCACTGAGTTAAGCAGGCCATTGTCTCCCTTAGAGGCAGATACTATATGTCGTATTATAATATTTATAAGTCCTAGTTCACAGACAGTTAATATATGCAGTCCACATATTATCACAAACTCCAAAGAAACCTCCAAATGCCTTTGTTGTCCTAAAATTTTACTGTGTAGAATTTTGCTTGAAATATGTAGGCCATTAAAGATTTATGTCAAGGGCATTTTTATTTATAAATGATTGAGATTCTCATCGAAAAACCTCTCGATAGCTGCTTAGGAATAAATCTGAATCCTGAAGAATGTGGAGTTGTGAAGTTTCAAGGCTTCCGAGGCATTTTGCTGTGCGCCTGCTGGCTGCAGGTATCTGTTGATTTGTTATGGTGCTAGGCTGTCATTGGCCTAGAAAGCAGCTGTCCATGGTATTTAACTTCTTCTTAGACTTGGCACTGTAATCTGACAGCCCAGTTGTAATGAAGGGAATGGTCTAAATAAAGATGCTTAAAGCTGCGTTGTTGAAAAGCAAGCTACTTAGTAATTTAGGTGTGCCTTGCTTTATTCTGTTCCTGTGTTCCTGAAAAGTTATTTGTAAGCAGAATTTTTGCCATTCAAACTGTTATTAATGTTCATGGGAAAGTCAGAATTGAAATAATGTTATAAAGATTCCTCACACAGAGAAGTATTTCTTATAAACCGTAAGTAATTTTATAAATACAAATGTATGGACCCAAACTTGCTTAAGGCACAGAATATTGTTATAAAACCCAACCTTTGCTTCCCCTTCAAACCTAGAAAATAAATTAGCAAAATAATTGAACAAATTTCAAGGAAGGTAAGATCATCCTTATAGTAACTAAAAGGATAGTATTATTTAATAGACTTGGAAATTCTGTCCTTCTCAAAAGAAAATTTAGTCATTAAAATTCTTAACATACTAGATGCCTGTGAATGCACTGAGTTTATCTAGGAATAGAGTGGCACTATTTTCCTTGTTTTGTTTTCCTCTACTTGTAATAAATGCAAACCCTTCAGTTACTGCATGTGATTCAGAGAGTGAACATAGGTAAAAGTGAAGTGGTTACCAGGAGGAAAGGGGTGGGTGTGGGGGTCGGGAGGTGTGGGGGCATTTTGAGAGGCCAAGAAAGCCCAGTGGATTTTAATACACAGAGTTCAGATTCCCTTGGCTGTTCTTCTTGATACTCTGGCTCCCCTCCCGCCCCACACATACACAAGAAATGAACTAACTTTGTGAGTCTTGTTGGCAATGTTCAGAGGAGGCATTACCCAGCCCCCACACACACCTACCTTCCTCTCTTCCTCCTCTTCTTCCTCCTTTCTCTCTCTTAATCTGCCTCCTCCTCCCCAAACCCCTTTCCTTTCCTTTTATTTTATTTTATTTTTTTTTAGAAGCAGATAATTTGTATTTTCACCTTAACAAGGATTGGGATTGCTATGTTAAACTTCTCTCTGGCTGTTGAGGAGGCAAGTACCTGCAGTGTGGATTTGACTGGTTTAGTTTTTTTATTCTTTTACTTTCAGCCTTGCTTTGTTTTAGGTAAATCTCTAATAAATAGAATATATTGGCATTTTGTTTAATTCAGTTTGATAATCATTATCTTTTAACTGGAATGTTTAATTTATTTACATTACTGTGATTACTATTATATTTGAATCCTTGTCTATCATGCTATTTTATAATTTCTATTTGTTCTGATCTTTCTGTTTCATTTCATAATTCTTTCTTAACTTTTTTTGGATTGATATTTTTCTAAATCTGTTTTCCTCAGTAATAGTTTGGAATTTAAATACCCAATTTTTATTCTCATAGCATTTACCCTAAATTTTAATGTATATATTTAACTCAACATCTTTACATTTCTGATAAACAACTTAAGACCTTAGTACATTTTAATTCCACCCCTCCCCCCATTGTATAAGAGAAGTGCATGATTTAAATTCTACTTTGATATTTTATAACAGCTTTATTGAGGTGTAATCTGCACTTTTAACACTACAAATTAGAGATTGTCATTATGCCATTAATGCTTTTAGATTTATCCACATTTTTACTAGTTTTCCCTTTCATTCTTTCTCTCATATCTGACTCTTTCCCTATGATTATTTTCCTCTACTGACTACATTTTGTATAAACTCCTCTAGTAAGACTCTGTTAAGGTAAATGCTCATGATTTTTATTACTTAGGGATGTATTTCACTTTTGTTCTTGAAAAACAGTTTTGATGGATAGAAAATTATTTCCTCATCCCATTTTGAAAATACTATCCCACTGACTTCCATTTTTGCTATTCAAAAGACAGCTATTAGTGTAAATATTGCTCCTTTGTATGAAATCTGTTTTTTATCTGATTGCTTTAGGGTTTCTTCTTTGTTTTTGGTATTCATCATTTACCTTATGCTAGGACAGGTGTGATTTTTCTTACTTATTTATCCCCTATTTTTTTTTGTTCCTTTCTCTTTTTCTTTTCTATTTTTTTTTCAAATGAGAGGAGGGGAGATAGAGGGACAGACTCCCTTATGCACACTCACTGGGCAGCCACCTCATCTGGGACCAATGCTCAAATCAACCAAGCTATCCTCAGCACTTGAGGCTGTCTCTCTGACCAACCAAACTATCTTCAGTGCCTAGAGCCATGCTAGAGCCAATCAAGCTATCCTTAGCATAGAAGCCCCACGGTCGTACCAGTCAAGCCACAGGCTTAGCAGGAAGAAGAGAGTAAAGAGGAGAAGAGATAGGAAGAGAGAAGTAGATGGTCACTTTTCATGTGTGCCCTGACCAGGAATTGAACCTGGGACTTACACACACTGGGTTGATGCTCTGTTCACTGAACCAACCAACCAGGGCCTATCCCCTATTTGTAATTCATTAGACTTACTCAGTTTAAGGATTAGTAACTTTTGCCTCTTTCTTACTCCTTCTATAATCTAGAATTCTGATTAACTATACCATCTCAACCATCCTTCATGTCCTTTAAATACTCATCATTTAAAAAAAAATTAATTTGTGTTTAAATAGATTCCAGTGTCACCCCAAATGCATCCCCCCTCCCTGGTATTCCCCTCAAGATCTCCCTTGCCCCCCTCCCAAAAGGTCCCACCCCCTTCCCTTCAGGTTTAATTTCATTCGTAAGTTCACATTGTTCCTTGGATTCCTCAAATGAGTGAGGTCATACGATATTTTTCATTCTCTGACTGGCTTATTTCACTTAACATAATAGTTTCCAGTCCATCCATTTGTTGCAAAAGGTAATATATCCTTTTTCACGGCCCCATAGTATTCCACTGTATATATGTACAACTACTTTTATTTTTATTTTTATTTTTTTTGTATTTTTCTGAAGCTGGAAATGGGGAGAGACAGTCAGACAGACTCCCGCATGCGCCCGACCGGGATCCACCCAGCATACCCACCAGGGGCGACGCTCTGCCCACCAGGGGGCAATGCTCTGCCCCTCTGGGGCATCGCTCCGCTGCGACCAGAGCCACCCTAGCACCTGGGGCAGAGGCCAAGGAGCCATCCCCAGCGCCCGGGCCATCTCTGCTCCAACGGAGCCCTGGCTGCGGGAGGGGAAGAGAGAGGGACAGAGAGGAAGGAGGGGGGGGTGGAGGAGCAAATGGGCGCCTCTCCTATGTGCCCTGGCGGGGAATCGAACCCGGGTCCCCCGCACGCCAGGCCGACGCTCCACCACTGAGCCAACCGGCCAGGGCCCAACTACTTTCTTTTAAAGATTTTATTTATTCATTATAGAGAGGAGAGAGAGAGAGAGAGAGCGAGAGAGAGAGAGAGAGAAGGGGGGAGGAGCAGGAAGCATCAACTCCCATATTTGCCTTGACCAGGCAAGCCCAGGGTTTTGAACCAGCAACCTCAGCATTTCCAGGTTGAAGCTTTATAGACTGCGCCACCACAGGTTAGGCCTACAACTACTTTTTAATCTACTCGTCCACTGATGGACACTTGGGCTGTTTCCAGATCTTCGCTATTGTGAATAATGCTACCATAAAATGGGAGTGCACTTCTTTTTTTAAATCAGTGATATGGTGTTTTTGGGATATATTACTAAAAGTGGGATGGCTGGGTCAAAAGGCAGTTCCATTATTAATTTTCTGAGGAATCTCCATACTGTTTTCCACAGTGGTTGTACCAGTCTGCATTCCCACCAGCAGTGCAGGAGGGTTCTCCTTTCTCCACCTCCTCGCCAGCACCTAACCTGTTGCTTTGTCAATGAGCACCATTCTGACTGGTGTGAGGTGGTATCTCATTGTGGTTTTAATTTGCATTTCTCTAATAATTAGTGATGTTGAACATTTTTTTTATCTGTCTATTGGCCATCTGTATGTCCTCTTTGGAGAAGTGTCTATTCATTTCTTTTGCCCATTTTTGATTGGATTGTTTGTCTTCCTGGTGTTGAGTTTTACAAGTTCTTTATAAATTTTGATTATTAACCCCTTATCAGACATATTGTCGAATATGTTCTCCCATTGTGTAGTTTGATATAGTCCCATTTGTTTATCCTGTCTTTTATTTCCCTTGCCCATAGAGATAAATCAGCGAACATATCACTGTGAGAGATGTCAGAGAGCTTACTGCCTTTATTTTCTTCTAAGATGCTTATGGTTTCACGACTTACATTTAAGTCTTTTATCCATTGTGAGTTTATTTTTGTGAATGGTGTAAGTTGGTGGTGTAGTTTCATTTCTTTGCAGATAGCTGTCCAATTTTCCCAACACCATTTGTTAAAGAAACTGTCTTTACTCCATTATATACTATTACCTCCTTTGTCAAATATCAATTGTCCATAAAGGTGTGGGTTTATTTCTGGGTTCTCTGTTCTGTTCCATTGATCTATATGCCTGTTCTTATGCCAGTACCAGGCTGTTTTGAGTACAATGGCCTTGTAGTATAACTTGATATCAGGAAGTGTGATACCTCCCATTTTATTCTTCTTTTTCAAGATTTCTGAGGCTATTCGTGTTCTTTTTTGGTTCCATATAAATTTTTGCAATATGTGTTCTATATCTTTGAAGTATGTCATTGGTATTTTAATTGGTATTGCATTGAATTTATAAATTGCTTTGGGGAATATAGACATTTTAATAATGTTTATTTTTCCTAACCATGAACACGGTATATACTTCCACTTGTTTATATCTTTCTTGATTTCTTTTATCAATGTTTTTTAATTTTCCAGGTACAAGTCTTTAATCTCGTTAGTTAAATTTACTCCTAGGTACTTTATTTTTTTGTTGTTGTTGCAATAGTGAAGGGGATTGTTTCCTTAATTTCTCTTTCTGTTTGTTGTTGGTGTATAAGAATGCCTCTGATTTCTGTGTATTAATTTTACACCCTGCCACCTTGCTGAATTCATTCATCAGGTCCAGTAGTTTTTTGACTGAGACTTTAGGGGTTTCTATATACAGTATCATATCATCTACAAATAATGATAGTTTTACTTCTTCTTTTCCAATTAGGATGCTTTTTATTTCTTCTTCTTGTCTGATTCCTGTATCTAGGATTTCCAGTACTATGTTGAATAAGAGTGGTGAAAGGAGGCACCTCTGCCTTTTTCCTGATCTTAAGGTGATTGCTTTTAACTTTTGCCCATTAAGTATGATGTTGGCTGTGGGTTTGTCATAGATGGCCTTTATCATGTTGAAATATGTTCCCTGTATTCCCACTTTACTGAGAGTTTAGATCATAAATGGGTGTTGGATTTTATCAAATGCTTTTTCTGCATCTATTGAAATTATCATGTGGTTTTTTTCCTTTGGTTTATGTGATGAATCACATTGATTGATTTACAAATATTGTACCATCCTTGCCTCTCCAGAATAAATCCCACTTGATCATGATGTATGATGTTTTTCATGTATTGTTGGATCTGGTTTGCTAATATTTTTTTTTATTTTTTTTTATTTTTTTTTTAATATTAATATTTTTTTATTAAATTTAATGCAATGACATTGATAAATCAGGGTACATATGTTGAGAGAAAATATCTCTAGATTATTTTGACATTTGCTTGTGCTATATACCCCTCCCGCAAAGTTAAATTGTCTTCTGTCACCTTCTATCTGGTTTTCTTTGTGCCCCTCCCCTCCCCTAACCCCTCTCTCCTTCTTCACCCCCTCCCCCCTCCCCCAACCCCCCCGCCCCTGTTGCCATCACATTCTTGTTCATGTCTCTGAGTCTCATTTTTATGTCCCTTCTATGTATGGATTCATCTCAGTTTTTTTTTCTGATTTACTTATTTCACTCCGTATAATGTTATCAAGGTCCATCCATGTTATTGTAAATGATCCGATGTCATCATTTCTTATGGCTGAGTAGTATTCCATAGTATATATGTACCAAAGCTTTTTAATCCACTCGTCCTCTGATGGACACTTGGGCTGTTTCCAGATCTTCGCTATTGTCAACAATGCTGCCACAAACATGCGGGTGCATTTCTCCTTTTCGAGCCGTTCTATGGTGTCCTTGGGGTATATTCCTAAAAGTGGGATAGCTGGGTCAAAAGGCAGTTTGATTTTCAGTTTTTTGAGGAATCTCCATACCGTTTTCCACAGTGGCTGCACCAGTCTGCATTCCCACCAGCAGTGCAGGAGGGTCCCTTTTTCTCCACATCCTCGCCAGCACTTATTCTGTGTTGTTTTGTTGATAAGCGCCATTCTGACTGGTGTAAGGTGATATCTCATTGTGGTTTTAATTTGCATTTCTCTAATGATTAGTGATGTTGAGCATTTTTTCATATGCCTATTGGCGATCTGTATGTCCTCTTTGGAGAAGTGTCTATTCATCTCTTTTGCCCATTTTTGGATTGGGTTGTTTGTCTTCCTGGTGTTGAGTTTTACAAGTTCTTTATAAATTTTGGTTAATAACCCCTTATCAGACGTATTGTCAAATATGTTCTCCCATTGTGTAGTTTGTCTTTTTATTCTGTTCTTGTTGTCTTTAGCTGTGCAAAAGCTTTTTAGTTTGATATAGTCCCATTTGTTTATCCTGTCTTTTATTTCACTTCCCCGTGGAGATAAATCAGCAAATATATTACTCCGAGAGATGTCGGAGAGCTTACTGCCTATGTTTTCTTCTAAGATGCTTATGGTTTCACGGCCTACATTCAAGTCTTTTATCCATTTTGAGTTTATTTTTGTGAGTGGTGTAAGCTGGTGATCTAGTTTCATTTTTTTGCAGGTAGCTGTCCAATTTTCCCAACACCATTTGTTAAAGAGGCTGTCTTTACTCCATTGTATTTCCTTACCTCCTTTGTCAAATATCAGTTGTCCATAGAACTGTGGGTTTATTTCTGGGTTCTCTATTCTATTCCATTGATCTATATGCCTGTTCTTATGCCAGTACCAGGCTGTTTTGAGTACAATGGCTTTGTAGTATAACTTGATATCAGGAAGTGTGATACCTCCCACTTTATTCTTCTTTTTTAAGATTGCTGAGGCTATTCGTGTCTTTTTTTGGTTCCATATAAATTTTTGGAATATGTGTTCTATATCTTTGAAGTATGTCATTGGTATTTTAATTGGTATTGCATTGAATTTATAAATTGCTTTGGGTAATATAGACATTTTAATGATGTTTATTCTTCCTAACCATGAGCACGGTATATGCTTCCACTTGTTAGTATCTTCCTTGATTTCTTTTATCAATGTTTTGTAATTTTCCGAGTACAAGTCTTTAGTCTCCTTGGTTAAGTTTACTCCTAGGTACTTTATTTTTTTGGTTGTAATTGTGAAGGGGATTGTTTCCTTAATTTCTCTTTCTGACTGTTCATTGTTGGTGTATAAAAATGCTTCTGATTTCTGAGTATTGATTTTATATCCTGCCACTTTGCTGAATTTATTTATCAGGTCCAGTAGTTTTTTGACTGAGACTTTAGGGTTTTCTATATACAATATCATATCATCTGCAAATAATGATAGTTTTACTTCTTCTTTTCCAACTTGAATGCCTTTTATTTTTTCTTCTTGTCTGATTGCTGTGGCTAGGACTTCCAGGACTATGTTAAATAAGAGTGGTGAAAGGGGGCACCCCTGCCTTGTTCCTGATCTTAAGGTTATTGCTTTTAATTTTTGCCCATTGAGTATGATGTTGGCTGTGGGTTTCTCATAGATGGCTTTTATCATGTTGAGGTATGTTCCCTGTATTCCCACTTTGCTGAGAGTTTTGATCATGAATGGGTGCTGGATTTTTCTGCATCTATTGAAATTATCATATGGTTTTTCTCCTTCTTTTTGTTTATGTGATGAATCACATTGATTGATTTACGAATATTGTACCAGCCTTGCCTCCCCAGAATAAATCCCACTTGATCATGGTGTATGATTTTTTCCATATATTGTTGGATCCGGTTTGCTAATATTTTGTTGAGGATTTTAGCATCTATATTCATCAGAGATATTGGCCTATAATTTTCTTTCTTTGTGTGGTCTTTGCCTGGTTTTGGAATCAGAATTATGCTCGCCTCACAAAAGGAGTTTGGAAGTCTTCCTTCCTCATGAATTTTTTGAAATAGTTTGAGAAGGATAGGAGTTAGTTCTTCTTTGAATATTTGGTAGAATTCCGTTGTGAAGCCATCGGGCCCCGGACTTTTCTTTGTTGGGAGTTTTTTGATAACTGTTTCGATCTCCTTTGGTGTAATTGGTCTGTTTAAGTTTTCTGATTCTTCCAGATTGATTTTTGGAAGATTGTACGTTTCAAGGAATTTGTCCATTTCATCTAGGTTGTCTAGTTTTTTGGCATACAGTTCTTCATAGTATTTTCTTACAATATTTTGTATTTCTGTTGTGTCAGTTGTTATTTCTCCTCTCTCATTTCTAATTTTATTTATTTGAGTCCTCTCTCTCTTTTTCTTGGTGAGTCTACTTAAAGGTGCATCAATCTTGTTTACCTTTTCAAAGAACCAGCTCCTAGTTTCATTGATCCTCTGTATTGTTTCTTTAGCCTCTATGTCATTTATTTCTGCTCTGATCTTTATTATTTCCTTCCTTCTACTACATTTGGGCTTTACTTGCTGTTCTTTTTCTAATTCTTTTAGATGCAGGGTTAAGTTGTTTATTTGAGCTTTTTCTAGCTTCTGAAAGTGTGCGTGTAGTACTATGAACTTCCCTCTCAGCACTGCTTTTGCTGTGTCCCATAAATTTTGAGTTGTTGTATGCTCATTGTCATTCGTTTCTAGGAATTTCTTTATTTCTTCTTTGATCTCATTCTTAATCCATGCATTATTTAACACCCTGCTATTTAGTTTCCATGTGTTTGAGAATTTTTGAGCTTTTCTGCTGTGATTCATTTCTAGTTTCATGCCGTTGTGATCGGAGAAAGTGCTTGATATGATTTCAGTCTTCTTAAATTTGTTGAGAGCACTTTTGTGCCCTAACATGTGGTCTATCCTAGAGAATGTACCATGAGCACTTGAAAAGAATGTATATTCTGCTGCTTTAGGGTGAAAGGTTCTGAAGATATCTATTAAATCGAGTTGATCTAGTGTTTCCAATAAGTCTGCTGTTTCTTTGTTAATTTTCTTTCTTGAGGATCTATCTAGTGATGTTAGTGGGGTATTGAAATCCCCTACTATTATAGTATTGCTGTTGATCTTGCCCTTTAAATCCATCAAAATCTGTTTTATATATTTGGGTGCTCCTATATTAGGTGCATAGATATTTATAATAGTTATATCTTCCTGTTGGATTACTCCCTTTATCATTATGTAGTGGCCTTCTTTATCTCTTACTATATCCTTTGTTTTAAAGTCCAATTTATCTGATATAAGTATTGCTACTCCAGCTTTTTTTTCATTTCCGTTTACGTGAAACATTTTTTTCCATCCTTTTACCTTCAATCTGTGTGTGTCTTTTGTTCTAAGGTGTGTCTCTTGTAGACAACATATGTATGGGTCCTGTTTTCTTATCCACGCAGCTACCCTATGTCTTTTAATTGGATCATTTAATCCATTTACATTTAAGGTTATTATTGATATGTAGTTGTTTATTGCCATTTTCTTCTTTAAAGGTGTATTCCTTTTTCTTTTTCTTTTTTCTGTATTCTTTTCCCACTTTATCTGTTTACACCAGGCCCCTTAATATTTCCTGCAGCATTGGTTTGGTTGTAATGAATTCCTTGAGTTGTTTTTTGTCTGGGAAGCTTTTTATTTCTCCTTCAATTTTAAACGATAGCCTTGCTGGATAAAGTAGTCTTGGTTGTAGGTTCTTGTTCTGCATTACTTTGAATATTTCTTGCCATTCCCTTCTGGCCTCAAGTGTTTCTGTTGAGAAGTCAGATGTCATCCTTATGGGGGCTCCTTTGTAGGTGATAACTTTTTTTTCTCTTGCAGCTTTTAATATTTTCTCTTTATCGCTTAGCTTTGGTATTTTAATTATGATGTGTCTTGGTGTAGGTTTCTTTGGGTTTCTCTTTAATGGAGTCCTCTGTGCTTCTTGGATTTGTGAGAGTTTCTCTTGCATTAATTTAGGGAAGTTTTCAGCTATGATATGATTGAACAAAGTCTCTATCCCTTGTTCTTTTTCTTCTTCTTCAGGAACCCCTATGATGCGGATGTTATTTCTCTTCATGTTGTCACAGAGCTCTCTAAGAGTTTCCTCTGACTTTTTGAGTCTTTTTTCTCTTTTCTTCTCTGCTTTCATGCCTTCATTCCAGTTGTCTTCTAACTCGCTGATTCGATCCTCTGCTCTATCTATCCTGTTTTTAATTCCTTCCATTGTGGTCTTTATTTCTGATATTGTATTTGTCGTCTCCAACTGATTCTTTTTTATACTTGCTATTTCTTTATTTAGGTTTTCAAACTCCCCCTCCATTGTTGTTCTAAGATCCCTAAGCATCCTTACAATCATTATTTTGAACTCCGCATCTGGAAGTTTGATTATTTCCATATCACTCAGTTCATCTCTCGAAAGTGTCTCTTGTGGTTTCATTTGGATTGCACTCCTTTGTTTTCTCATCTTCTTCTTCTTCTTTTTTTTATTTGTAGAGTTGATTGAGTCTAGGCTTGGTGTTGTCTGCCTCCAGTTTTCAGTTGTGTTATTTTTAGGTCTTCGTGGGTTGGTATCAGCTATTATTTGTAATCCACTTTCGGATTTGGGCAGCTTTGAAGTCTTGATTTGTTTGTTTTCTTAACAGGTGATAGTCTTGTTAACTGATCTCAGCAGGGGGCTTCCTTGAAACTGTATCCAGGAATGCTGTGGGTGTAACCTGAGACGCTGAAGGTCTCTTCCTCCAACTAATCTCACTGGGGGCAGGGTTTTTTCTCTCAGCTTCAGTAGGGGGAGGTGTATCTCAGATCTCCATGGAGACCTGAGTTACTGCCCCTCCTCCCCACTTCTTGTTTTCAGCTGTGTCTTGTTGTGCTGATTGGAGCTGGATAGATGTCCGGAGATCTCTGATCTGGAAGCACTTCAGCTCTGTTTTGTGAAAGGTTCAGTCCCTCCCCCAGCTATGGCCGCCTCCAGCACGAATGAGTCAGCTTTTTTATTTTGTTTCTTGCATACCTTAGCCCCTCACAGTCTGTCCCTCTCCCTGTCTTTTCCACTTGGGAGATAAGCTGGTCTTTTCAACCCACTTTGCTCCCTGGTCACCAGGTAAGTGGCTGTGAGCAGTAGTTTCTGCTCTTTTTCCTCTGTGAAATCCTCTCTGGGCTCTCAGCCTCACCCCCCTCCTTCCCTTCCTGTAAGCAGAGGAGATTCAGGCACTCCTTACCAGGATTATTGTGGCTTCCTCTTTGCTCCTTGGTTTTTGAGAGCTGTTCTTGCAGTTCAGTGTTGGTTTTTCATGCTGATTTTTTCTAAATTGATTTGTATTCCAGTTTGGTGTTGAGAGCTGGGTGTCTGTGCATCCACCTACTCTGCTGCCATCTTCTCTCCCGTTACGTACATTTTGAAAAACCAATTTTAAAAAGCACAAAAAACACTGGAAAGTAATGTAATTGTTTGGCTAGATGCGTGGGGTGATGCTCACACAACAAGAAACAACGCCATACTCGGTTTGCTAATATTTTGTTGAGGATTTTAGCATCTAAATTCATCAGGGATATCGGCCTGTAATTTTCTTTCTTTGTATTGACTTTGCCTGGTTTTGGAGTCAGAATTATGCTTGCCTAATAAAAGGAGCTTGGAAGTCTTCCTTCCTCTTGATTTTTTTTGAAATAGCTTGAGAAGGATAGGAGTTAATTCTTCTTTGAATATTTGGTAGAATTCACCAGTGAAGTTATCTGGCCCAGGGCTTTTGATTGTTTGGAGGTTTTTGATAACTTTTTCCATCTCATTTGTTGTAATTGGTCTGTTTAGATTTTCTGATTCTTCCAGATTGATTTTTAAAATATAATATGTTTCAAGGAATTTGTCCATTTCATCTAGATTGTCTAATTTTTTAGCATACAATTCTTCATAGTATTTTCTTACAATATTTTGTATTTCTGATCTGTCGGTTGTTATTTCTACACTCTCTTTTCTAATTTTATTCATTTGAGTCCTCTTTCTTTTTTTTCTTGGTGAGTCCGGTTAAAAGTTCATCAATCTTGTTTATCCTTTCAAAGAACCAGCTCTTGGTTTCATTTATCCTCTGTATTGTTTCTCTAGCCTCTATGTCATTTATTTCTGCTCTGATCTTTATTATTTCCTTCCTTCTACTAGCTCTGGGCTTTACTTGCTGTCCTTTTTCTAGTTCCTTTAGATACAGGATTAGGTTGTTTATCTGAGCTTTTTCTAGCTTCTTAAGGTATGCCTGTAGTTCTATGAACTTCCCTCTCAGTACTGCCTTTGCTGTGTCCCACAAATTATGAGTTGTTTTATGCTCATTATCATTTGTTTCTAGGAATATTTTCATTTCTTCTCTGATCTCATTGTTAACCCATTCATTATTTAATAACATGCTCTTTAGTTTCCAAGTGTTTGAGTATTTTTCAGTTTTTCTGTTGTGGTTGATTTCTAGTTTCATGCCATTGTGATCAGAGAAAATGCTTGATATGATTTTAATATTCTTAAATTTGTTGAGACTGCTTTTGTGTCTTAACATGTGGTCTATCCTAGAGAATGTACTATGAGCACTTGAAAAGAATATATATTCTGCTGCTTTAGGGTGAAAGGTTCTGAAGCTATCTATTATATCCAGTTGATCTAGTGTGTCCTTTACATCTGCTGTTTCTTTGTTAATTTTCTTTCTTGAGGCTCTATCTAGTGATGTTAGTAGGATATTAAAATCTCCTCCTATTATAGTATTGCTGTTCATCTTGCCCTTTATATCTATGAAAGTCTGCTTTATATAATTAGGTGCTCCTATATTAGGTACGTAGATATTTATAATGGTTATACCTTCCTGTTCGATTGCTCCCCTTATCATTATGTAGTGGCCTTCTTTATCTCTTACTATAGCCTTTGTTTTAAAGTCCATTTTGTCTGATATAAGTATTCCTACCTCAGCTTTTTTTTCATTTGCATTTGCATAAAATATTTTTTCCATCCTTTTACCTTCAGTCTATGTGTATCTTTTGTTTTGAGATGTGTCTCTTGTAGACAGCATATGTATGGGTCCTGTTTTCTTATCCACATAGCTACCTTATGTCTTTTGATTGGATCATTTAATTCATTTACATTTAAGGTTATTATTGATATGTAGTTGTTTAATGCCATTTTATTCTTTAAAGCTGTATTCCTCTTTTGCTATATTCTTTCCCCCCTTTGATCTGTTTAGAATAGGCTCCTTAACATTTCTTGTAGTATTGGTTTGGTGTAATGAATTCCTTGAGTTTTTTTTTTTTGTCTGGGATGCTTTTTATTTCTCTTTCAATTTTAAACAATAGCCTTGCTGGATAAAGTAGTCTTGGTTGTAGGCTCTTGTTCTGCATTACTTTGAATATTTCTTGCCATTCCCTTCTGGCCTCAAGTGTTTCTGTTGAGAAGTTGGATATTATCCTTATGGGGGCTCCTTTGTAGGTGATAGCCTTTTTTTCTCTAACAGCTTTTAATATTTTCTCTTTATCTCTTAGCTTTGGTATTTTAATTATGCTGTGTCTTGGTGTGGATTTCTTTGGGTTTCTCTTTAATGGAATTCTCTGTGCTTCTTGAACTTGTGTTACTTTTTTCTACATCAATTTAGGAAAGTTTTTAGCTATGATTTGATTGAACAAGGTCTCTATCTTTTGTTCTTTCTCTTCTTCTTCAGGAACCCTATAATGTGGATGTATTTCTTTTTAGATTGTCACAGAGCTCTCTTAGAGTTTTCTCAGATTTTTTCAGCCTCTTTTCTTTTTGCAGCTCTGCTTTTCTGTTTTCATTTATCTTGTCTTCTAAATCACTGATTTGATCCTCTGCTTTATCCAGCCTACTTTTAATTGCTTCTAGTGTAGTCTTCATTTCTGATGTTGTATTTGTCATTTCTGACTAGTTCTTCTTTATTATTTCAATGTCTTTTTTGATGCTTGTTATTTCTTTATTTATGTGCTCGTTGTGTCCATTCATGGTTGTTCTAAGATGTTTCAGCATTCTAATAATCATTATTTTAAACTCTTCATCCGGTAGTTTGCTTATTTCCATCTCACTCAGTTCATTTTCTGGGGGCTTCTCTTGTTGATTCATTTGGATTGCACTTCTCTGTCTTTCCATTTTGTCTGTGTTGCCTTGGACCTCCTAGGCTGGGTTCAGGCACAGATCAGTGGGCATCACTGCCTATGACTGGTTCTTGTCCACCTTTTGGGAGCTACTGGTTATCCAGGTCTTGTGGCTGCCTCTGCTGGGTCCAGGTGCCATTGTAAATATCAGGTGCACTCCTAGGCTTGCTTTTATCTACTCTTGGCCTGGGAAAAGTTCCTTTAAAAGTTCAAGTTCCCCTAAAATCCACTCTCTATTGCCTCTTTTTTTTTTCTTTTTTTTTGCTTTGAATCTTTTTTTAAATTTATTTATTAAATTTAATGCAGTGACATTGATAAATCAGGGTACATATATTGAGAGAAAACATCTCTAGATTATTTTGACATTTGATTGTGCTGTATACCCCTCCCCCAAAGCTAAATTGTCTTCTGTCACCTTCTATCTGGTTTTCTTTTTTGCCCCTCCCCTCCCCCAACCCCTTTCTTCTTCTTCACCCCCTCCCCCCACCCCCCACCCCTGTTGCCATCACATTCTTGTTCATGTCTCTGAGTCTCATTTTTATGTCCCTTCTATGTATGGATTCATATAGTTCTTAGTTTTTTCTCTGATTTACTTATTTCACTCCGTATAATGTTATCAAGGTCCATCCATGTTATTGCAAATGATCCAATGTCATCATTTCTTATGGCTGAGTAGTATTCCATAGTATATATGTACCAAAGCTTTTTAATCCACTCGTCCTCTGATGGACACTTGGGCTGTTTCCAGATCTTCGCTATTGTGAACAATGCTGCCATAAACATGGGGGTGCATTTCTCCTTTTGGAGCCATTCTATGGTGTCCTTGGGGTATATTCCTAAAAGTGGAATAGCTGGGTCAAAAGGCAGTTCAATTTTCAGTTTTCTGAGGAATCTCCATACTGTTTTCCACAGTGGCTGCACCAGTCTGCATTCCCACCAGCAGTGCAGGAGGGTTCCCTTTTCTCCACATCCTCGCCAGCACTTATTCTGTGTTGTTTTGTTGATGAGTGCCATTCTGACTGGTGTGAGGTGATATCTCATTGTGGTTTTAATTTGCATTTCTCTAATGATTAGTGATGTTGAGCATTTTTTCATATGCCTATTGGCCATCTGTATGTCCTCTTTGGAGAAGTGTCTATTCATCTCTTTTGCCCATTTTTGGATTGGATTGTTTGTCTTCCTGGTGTTGAGTTTTACAAGTTCTTTACAAATTTTGGTTAATAACCCCTTATCAGACGTATTGTCAAATATGTTCTCCCATTGTGTAGTTTGTCTTTTTATTCTGTTCTTGTTGTCTTTAGCTGTGCAAAAGCTTTTTCATTTGATATAGTCCCATTTGTTTATCCTGTCTTTTATTTCACTTCCCCGTGGAGATAAATCAGCAAATATATTGCTCCGAGAGATGTCTGAGAGCTCACTGCCTATGTTTTCTTCTAAGATGCTTATGGTTTCACGGCCTACATTCTCTATTGCCTCTTATTGCTGGCTATTTGTTGGGCTCAGTGCTGTAATTCAGTGATTAGGTACGGTATTAGATGTGGCCTACTCCTTAGCCTCAGGTGTTATCCTATCCAGACATTTTATTTACTTATTTATTTTAATTTTGTTTGTTTTTTTGTTTTTTTTTTGTTTGTTTTGCTCTTTTTCAGCACTCAGTACAGTGTAGTTACAGGGGCCTAGTGGGTGTGGTCCTTGTGCTCCCGTTGTGTGGTCTGTGTACTGGGCCACTGTCGCTGTTGCTGCCTGAGGCTTTTGGGCTTAGGTGCTGCTGGCACCAGCCCGCCTCCACAGCCACTGCTGCCCTAGTCAGGATTATGTGTGCTAGCGCATCCGTTTGGACTCATCCCGTGGCCGCTCCAGCCTCCGCTGCCTCTGAGAGCCGATCTTTGCGGTGGGCACTATTGCTCATGGGTTTGGGCGTCTGCCCGGCTTTCACCCCCACAGGTGGGGCTGCACGTTCTCTCTTGGACCACTTCTGGGGCTGCCTTGGTTGTCGCACACCTGCTCAGATAACTGCGGAGGTCGCCCGTGCTTTCTTTGCCTCTGAGGGCATGTCCACACCCCAAGCAGGTTTACATATGGCCCAGATTCCTGCAGCAGCTGGCGTGACTTCCGCCCTCACTGGTGAACTCACGCGTGCCTGCACATTCGCCCTCCGCTGACACTCGGGCCTCTACCCCGCCACTGCTGACCCTCTCAGCAAGCAGGAATGTGTGTAAGCCGGACCTCTGCAGTGGCAGCAGCAGTTCCCAGCTCTGTGGGCCAGATTACGCATGCTTGCTCAAATATACGCAGCCCCACCCTGCCTGCCCCAGGCAAGCACTCAGCAGTGCGAGGGGTGGTGTAGCTTAGACCTCTGCACTCCCTATTTGTGTCCCTATCATGGTGCCTGGCTCTAAGTGCCTTTGTTCTAGCTAGGGTAGGGGAGCCTCTGGTAGATGGGGCACTTTCTTTCCTTTGCGGGTGATGCTGTTCCCAGGAAAAATATTCATTTTAAATTTGGGGAGTGACTCAGCCCAGGGGTTAGGGTGTCCTCCTGGAGCACCGGGAAAGTGGCTATGAGAGAGGCTCTGTGTTCAGTACCTTTAATACAGAGCCTGGGTCTGAGAGTCCTGCCTCCTCTCAAACCATGTCTAGGCTTCTTTCTCAGTCAAATATAGTCTGTAAGCCCCGTCTAGGCTCCAGGGCTCTAGGCTGGAATTCTAGTTTTGGGGATAAGGACCTACACCTCCCTGGACAGCCCTCCCTATCATGAAAGTCCCTTCTGGCCGCCACTCGCTCCCGGAGCAGGGCAGCCCTTTCTGTGTCTCTGCCTTTCCTACCAGTCTCAGTGTGGGTTCTTTGGTGGTCCTTGGCTATAGAATCCTCTTAGTTTAGTCCAAAATTTGTCTTTCACGATGAGTGTTCTAAGATTTAAGTTGTAATCCATCTTGGCTCTGGGAAGTGGGAGTTGGAGCATCTGCCTACTCTGTGGCCATCTTGGAACTCCCATCTTTTTTTTTTTTTTTTAATGTGTGTTCCTTATTGTAGTCATTTCTTCATATTTGTCTTCTAGTTTTTAATTTTCTCTTTGATTTTGTCTAATCTGTTCTAAAGCTCATTGTTCAGTTTCTAATATTATATTTTTGTTTTCTAGAAGTTTTTTGTAGCACTTTTTCACACCTTTCTGGTTGGTTTTTATTGTTTATTTATCCTTCATGCCTTCTTTTATTTGTCTAACTGTGTTAAATATACTTATATTACATAATTGATATTTCTGGTGTCAATATCCTTGCAAGTCTAGTTTTGTCATTTTATTGGTTCTTAATTGTATAAGATTGCTTTCTTATTTAGTGATTCAGTTATAAAATTTTCAACTCATACTCCTTGGAACTTTACTTGTGGGACGTCACTGGGGCCTGAGTTTTAAGTGTATTCCTCCAGAGAGGATTGGATTTGTCTTTCATCAAATGCCTAGGAGCACAGTAGACCCGAAGACATTCTACGTTAAATGTATTATTTTTTTTCTACCCAGGTAGTGAGTATAAATTCAGGCACTAAACCTCCACATGAGTAAAACTGTGGTTAGAAACTCCTATTATTTTTCTTTTTATTAAAAGAAAATAATAAAAAAGAGTTTATTAAAAGAAAAATAAACTCCTTTTATTTTTCTTTTTATTTTTCAGTACCACTCAAAACCAAGACCAAACTAAGCATATCTTGCTATCTTCCTTTGCTAAAAGATATTCTCCCCCTTTATTCACCTTCTAAAACTGTCAACTCTTCAGGATTTCCAGCTTATTGGGAAAGAAAGTTGCTGAACCACCACCTCTGTATCAGGCCTTATGTTTATAGCTTCTAAAAAGATTGTAGGCACCTGGGGAATGGCAAGCACCTTGAAGTCAAAGCAATACTTGTATTTACTTGGCATCCTAAGAAATTTCTCATTCCTCATTAACAGAGTTGAGTAATTTAAAATGTAATGTTTAACATGTTTAGATATAAAGGTTTCCCTGAATGTTTAACCCATCATATTGCCAGAAATGTATGTTTTAGACTGTAGATTTGTGAAAAGATAATGTATATAACAAGGGAAATGATCAGGAATTTTAATTGTACTCTCTCAAAATGTTTAATACAACCTGACCATTATGATAAAGCTAATCAACAATAATCCTGCCAACAACAAGTTTTGAGTCAAATCTAAAAGGCATTTCTAATAGTGAGTTATATGGGGCTATTTTAAATTTGCTTTTTAAATAATATTTTTTTAGCAAATACTAATATATTTATTGTACAGAATTTTAAAAACACATAAATATAAAATATTGAAAAGAACATTTAGCATAACCTCTAATCTCTTCATTATACTAAACAAAATAACTTTATTTTGCATGTATTCTTCCAGATTTCACTCTTTCTCATGCATACATATATGCATATGTTTATATATATATTTAAATAAATTGGAATAATACTGGATATGCACAACTTTAAGCTTATGGGTGAATAACATTTTAATAGTTTTTTTTAATGTTGATTTTTTTTAAAGAATTTTATTTGTTGATTTTACAGAGGGATTGGGGAAGAAGTATAGTTGCTTCACTTTAGTTGTTCATTGCTTGCTTGTTGTATGTGCCTAGATCCAGCAAGCCCAGGGTTTTGAACCAGCAACCTCAGCATTCCAGGTTGATGCTCTATCCACTGTGCCACCACAGGCCAGGCTTTAATAGTTTTTTTTTAACTTGACTTATTATGAGCATTTTCTCATATCATTAAATGTTCTAAAATGTTACTCACTGTTTAGCATTATCATAAACTAGAAAGTCATTATCATATTATAAATTACTGCAGCATATAAATAATATAAAAATGCTGCAACATTTAGCCTTATACATGAAGTTATGATTTTAGAGAAGCAGAAATTTTGAATTAGAGTTTGAGTTTTTAAAATTTCTGTACATTGTGATATACTTGTATTGACTATTATAACTTTTAATATTTTCTAATTTTATAGGTGAAACATAGTATTTCAGTGTTTTTATTTGCATTTCTTTGATTACTTGTGAAATTAAGTATTGAAAGATAAGTTTTTTGAGAATTAAATTTTTCTTTTATATATTACCAGTGCCTATGTTTCCTTTGTGTCATCTTAAAAGTTTGCTGTGATGACTCAAAGAGCTCTTATACATTTATGCAGAGAATCACTAACCTTAGCTCTTAGCTCTCCCCACATTTTCATATCTAACTAAAGCCAGGAGATTTTGCAGTTTTTGTTTTAAAGGATAAATTATTTTGAAAGAAGAGGTCTTATGACCCAGGAGTGAAAAACAAGGTTCCAGAGACTGGGATGTACCCCACAGCATGTGACCTTGGAGGATCTTGTACCTACAGGGACTCTGTTTCCTCATCTGGAAAATGGGAGATTTGACTTAGATGACCTGAAAGATTGCTTTCAGCTTGTCATTTCTGTCCTGACAAGCTCTAATACTTACTAGTACTCTAACCATGTCGAAATAATAACCGAATACATTTACCTAAAACAAGAGACCAGATTCTACCCATATTCATATCACCAGCCTCATTTTCTAAACTGTCTTACTTGTGATATTTTCATGCAAATGATTTGTTGACTTGACCAAGCTAACTTAAGCATGCTGTGGGAGGTAGCTCTTCCAGACAAACAGAAGAACAAATTGCATGAGAGAAAGTCATTTAAAGTTTACTGCAGGACACTCAGCCTCCCTAGCATTTGTGGCTTTTGGCAGTGAAAACCCCACTTGACGGCTGCATGTGCTTCCCTGGACTGCTGATCTCACCAGAATTGAGGGAGGAGAGGGATCTGAAAACTATGCATGTGCTTAATTTCAGATTCTTCCTACATTGACACTCTGCAATATATATAACATCAGGAATCTGACATCAGAAAACATAAATGATTGCCTAAGGTTAAAATTTAGTCATATTAAATGCCATTTGAACTTGGGTCTATCTGACTCCTAAATGCATGTTAGTTCTCATAGTGTTTCCCACCGAACAACTGGGAATAAAGACAACACAAACTTCCAGATTAAATTCACATTTTATATTGGGCTTTGTTCAAATATTTTCTACCATGACCCCCACTAAGAAATTACATATATACATATACATACACACACACATATGTATATATATGTATATATAATGATCCGATTGTTTAAAGTATTTTTACTTAGAAGTTAAATTTAATCCCAGCCCAGTATATGCATGCACATGCATGCACACATGCATATGTATGTGTTTACATATACATTTAAAAATAAAATCTAAGTATAAGGTATTTTATATCTTATATTTTCTATTCTATTAAGAATACTAGTTTCAACCCTCTAAAATAATTTCATGACCAACCAATGGATGTAACCTGAGTTTTATTTATTTATTTATTTTGCATGAGAGGCAAGGGGCAGGGGACAGACAGGAATAGAGAGAGATGGGAAGCATCAACTCATAGTTGCAGCACCACAGTTTTTCATTGATTGCTTTTTCATGTGTGCCTTGATGGGGGCTCCAGCTGAGCCAGTGACCCCTTGCTCAAGCCAGTGACTTTGGACTTCAATCCAGTGATTTTTGGGGCTCAAGCCAATGACCATGGAATCATGTCTATGATCCCATGCTCAACCCAACAACTCCGTACCTGGGTCCTCAGCATCCAGGCCAACGCTTTATCCATTGCACCACCATTTGGTCAGGCTGAGTTTTATTTTTAAATACCATTTCAAGAGATTTCTTTTTTCTCATCTTCCTCTTAGCAGGGCTGCACTGCAAAGCTGTGCTCAATACTGTACCAGGTCATCTGTCTGATCAAGGTGACAGGGTCAGAAATCAGACATCACTCTGCTGGACAGGCTTTGTGCTTTGTGTGGAACTGTTGCTGCCCAGAGGAAGGGGTGACTTTTCTTCATTTGATAAAAGTGCCCTTTGGGTTGTTGGTGGCCTTGCTTCTTTCCTTCAGCCTTTTCCTTTTATAATTGACTATTTAGACTTTCAGAGCCATGGGTCCACAGGGACCATTAAGTACAGGTAAATCCATACTAATTTTTATGGTCAGGACTATCTCATCCACTTAGAACTCAATTCACTTGTTGTTGCAGCTTCCTTCCCAAACACACACTGTGTCTGTGTCCAGTTAGGTAACTGACCAGAACAGATTTATTTCTGCAGAGTCCTCAGATGCCAACACTTACCAAGCATGTCTTGCTCTCTGACTGTGACAGAGATTGATTGCACGGTGAGGAAGGAGCAGATTGAAGCATGATATGCTCCCTGAGCCTCAGCTCTTCCTTGTTTCCTGATAAACTTGTCATCGGGAAAAGAAATATGGATGAAACAGGGAGGTACGAAGTCACAGATGAGCAGAACCTTGACAAGAATACCAAAGCTGCATTTCAATTAGGTTGGTTTCTTTTTTATGATGGAATGGATTTGTAAACCAAATGATGCCCACACATTCTTGTGCTAGAAAAGGTAATGTGTTTGGAAAAGGTCTGGGCACCAGACCACGTTAATGCCATGTTCGCAGTGCTAAAGGACATACTCTGGATCCTACATTGACAGGAACTGAGCCTCAAGAGGTGCAGTTCCTTCCATCTCCCACACTGGCTGTCTAACCCCAGTCTGGGCACTTTGCCCCAAGCAGCCTGTCTTTAGAAATGAAGGGGCTAGTTTATCTTCAAGGTCCTCTCCCAGCTCTGATAACTGTGCTTCTCTGTTAAGGATAAAGAAACAAATACGTGTCTGTAATTATGGACTGGCCAGTAGAAGAGGCGGTCAGGTAACGAAACCCTGAACGTGTCTTCTTCAGAGTTCTTTTCCAATTAAGAAATCCAATTAAAGGGGATTAGTTTCTTTGGAGGGGTTATGAAGGCTTCTTTACCCATCTATACGACCTTCTTGGAAAGGGCCAAGTGGGTTTCTGGTGCTCTATAACTAACTTTTCCTGCTTGTTGGACATTGAGCTGGGCAAGCAGGTAGAAATACAGGTTTTATCCTGAGCAGTTAGTTCTATTCCTCCCACCTTACTTGTCATCTGTTGCCCTAACCCCCTGGTTGGCAAACTGCAGCTCAACAGCCACATGTGGCTCTTTGGCCCTTTGAATGTGGCTCTTCCACAAAATACCATGTGTGGGCACTACCTCAGTAAGGAATGTACCTACATATATAATTTAAGTTTAAAAAATTTGGCTCTCGCCTAACCTGTGGGGGCACAGTGGATAAAGCGTCAACCTGGAAATGCTGAGGTTGCTGGTTCAAAACCCTGGGCTTGCCTGGTCAAGGCACATATGGGAGTTGATGCTTACAGCTCCTCCCCACCTTCTCTCTCTGTCTCTCTCTCCTCTGTCTCTCTCTCTCCCCTCTAAAAAAAAAAATTGGCTCTCAAAAGAAATTTCAATCGTTGTACTGTTGATATTTGGCTCTGTTGACTAATGAGTTTGCCGACCACTGCCCTAACCCCACAAGTAGGCTGAGTCTGTTTCATTTTTCTCTACCACTTGATAGCAATCAGATAGATGTTGAGCCATGTCTGTTATTTTAGGCTGGTGGTAGGCACTGAGCATTGGTACATTCCAAGACCTGTGATTTAGTTTTCTGAGGGAGTGTGATGGTTAAGGTTTAACACAATGGAGTTATTACTTAAGCCTGGGATAGAGTATGAACCTCCTACCTGTGTGATCTTGGGCAAGTTGCTTAACCTCTCTGGGATTATGTTTGCTTGTTTATAAATTAAGAAAAGTAATAGAATTTCCCTCATGGAAAGGCTGTGACTTTGATGGGACTGCACAGGAAAAGTGCTTAACAGAGGACGATCCCAACCACCCACCAAAGACACTCTAGCCCTGGTCTCTTATCCTCTGATTCCCTTGCCTGTGCTTCTAGCCTGCTTTCCCTGAGTCCTGTGTCTCCCCTAGTTTGTTTACCTCCTGCCTCCCATCCTGGGTTGTCCTCTCTATGCATCCCATAGAGAGAAATGAAGGTACAGTTTCCCCACTAATCCCTTTGCAGTCAAATCCTCAGTGTTCCAACTTGAACCTGCTTTCCTGCTGCTCTTCAACAGGATTAAGAGAGAAACAGTTTCCCTGTCTGTGAAACTGACCCTCTCACTCTATCAGTAAATTCTCTTGAGCCCTCCTGTCACTGTCCTGTAAATGTACCTACTCTTTTCTTACATACATCATCAGTATTTAATATTAGCTTGTCACGCCTCCATTCATTCATGACTATGCCTTGTGTGGGTTTGCTAGCATCTGTTTCCAGCCTTGGATGGAATCACTCCCCTTGACTCAGGGACTAATTAGTCCCATTTGTAGTGTTAGGTGCCTGGTTTATGCATAAAAGGGCAAAGGGCCTTCAAGATGTTGATAATGGTGGTGATGACTGTTCATGATAAAAAGTCTGGGGCCTGAATTAGTCATAAAATATACAACTATGTATTAAAGTCAAATGTCAGACAACAAATTTTCTATTTAAGAAATAGGAGTCATTAGAAATTCTCTAATCCCCTCAGGTTGCACATGTGGGTTTTGGGGCAGGTAAGGGCTCTCAGTAATAAAAGCCAGACCACTCTAGCTGTGTCCTCTGAATAGGGCTTGTCTTCTAGCATTATACAGTGATTCCCTAGGACAGGGGTCGGGAACCTTTGTGGCTGAGAGCCATGAACGCCACATATTTTAAAATGTAATTCCATGAGAGCCATACAATGACGCATGTACGTTATGCATTATCCAATAAAAATTTGGTGTTGTCCCCGAGGACAGCTGTGATTGGCTCCAGCCACCCCCAACCATGAATATGAGCAGTAGGAAATGAATGGATTGTAATACATGAGAATGTTTTATATTTTTAATGTTATTATTTTTTTTATTAAAGATTTGTCTGAGAGCCAGATGCAGCCATCAAAAGAGCCACATCTGGCTTGCAAGCCATAGGTTCCCGACCCCTGCTCTAGTGACTGTTTAACAACAGGTTTTTTGAGACTTAATCCACTTGCCATGGAATTCCCCCTAGTGTACAAGTCAGTGGTTTTTAGTATAGTCACAGAGCTGTAAAACTATCACCACTATCTAATTTTAGAAAATTTTCTTCATTCCCCAAAAGAAGCACTCTACCTATTAGTCCTCACTCCCCTTTCCTCTCTCGCCCAGTCCCTGGAGCCACCAATCTACTTTATATTGCTGTAGATCTGCCTTTTCTGTACATTTTATATAAATGGAATCATATAGTATGCAGTCTCTTATGTCTGACTTCTGTTATTTTAGCACAGTGTTTTCGAGGTTCATCCATGTAGTAGCCTTTTTATGGCCAAATATTCTATTGTATGGATATACCTCATTTTGTTTATCTGTTCTTCAGTCTAAGGACATTTGGGTTATTTCTAATTTTGGTTCATTCTGAATAATGCCACTGTGAACATTTTCTTACACATTTTTTCTGTGGGTGTATGTTTTTCATTCTCTTTGGTATAACTTGAGAATGGGCTTGCTGGGTCATAGGCTCACTTTATGTTTAAGGTTTTCAGGAACTGCCAAACTGTTTTCCAAAGCAGCTGACCTGTACATTCCTACCATCAGTGCATAAGGGTTCCAATTTCTCTAAATCATTGTCAACACTTGTTATTATATAAATATGTCTTTATGATTGTACCCACCCCAGTGGTTGTGAAGTAGTATCTCACTGTCATTTTGACTGGCATTTCACTGAAGATACTGGTGTGGAACCTCTCTTCATAAGCTTATTAGCCATTTGTATATCTTGTTATGTATTCTGGACAGAGGTGCCTTACCATATAAATGATTTGCCCAGATTTTCTCTTTATTCTGTATGTTGTTAAGGAATGTGCTCCACAGGAGAGGCAACTCCTGTTCTCTAGGCATTCTTGTATCTAAAGTGACTTGGAACCATTGATCAACTTAAAGCTGCCTCTTCCCTTGAGTTGATTTTCAGAAAAGATTGGTTCTTTTGAAGCTAAAGGCTGGAGGAAGATTCAGGGTATGCCTGGGTTTCAGGACTCCTAACTATGGAGAACCAGGAAACATGAATCTCCTTGAGCATTGGACCCAAGATGTTTGTCATCTGATTATTCTTTACTTACTCCTGACTCTTTTTTGTATTATCTAAGAGAGTTTCTTGTCATCAAATCCCCTTCCCTATGTCTTTCCCAAAAGCCCCTTCAGGAAAGCAGTTGGGCCAGTCTCCTTCATTTCCAGATGTGAACTTTGCCCTTTTTGCTGTCTGGACCTTGACACTTAGCTTTTATACATCTTGATTGTGGGGCAGTCCTGTCCGTCCACCCCTCTCCCTCAGTCTAACTGATCCCACTCCAGGCCCTAAAAACATTTGCATCCATCTTGAACAAAACCTCATGTTTGGAGCTACATACAGTAAGTAATAATACCAGTAATGACTTACTTTGTCATTGTCTAGCATGAACAGTAATTGCACAGCCTGATTAAGGAGCACACTCCGAGATTAAAGAGAATTTACCCAAGGAATCATGCTTTGTAGAAAAATGCACAATTGGTTCAAGCTGCAGTAGTTTCCAAAGCATTCAGGAAACATTCTTGCTGTTGCATCTAGCTTGCTTCCACTGCACAGACACTGGTGGCATGGTAGATGTAGTTTTGTGGCCCTGAACAGGAGGCTGATTTATTTAAATAGGCTCAGATGTGCCAGACTGCTCTTTTGATGCTTCCTTTCAAAGGCCCTGACAAATCGGCTATTTTCTACTGCCTTTTATTTTAAGACCAATTAAGTGGATAGCCACAAATAGCTCTGACCTTGAAAGTCTAAGTGAAGGTGAGATGTGAGAACAGGCTTAAGGAACATATGTTTGGACATGTTAATGCTCTACAAGTCAACACACACTTAAGGAAAATAAATAGAACAGGACAAGATAGTGTTATGCTTTAGGAGGAAGAATTTGATGCCCTGGAAAATAACTCCACATGCTTCACTGGTAGATAATCATAAACTGTGCTAAAAATTAATCCAACTGTATCTCACTTCACTGCGGCTCTGGGAGACCAGCCCCAAGTGAGCGATACTGCCAGTGATGTTCAGTGCATAATCACTTCCCATTGGCATCTCTGCATGCCACTACTGAGCAACGCTACCTTCCTCTCAGCAGTCCCAATACATGCTTTTAGTTATGTATTTTTAGTAAAACAGTACTTATAGTCCCTTACCACCATTTCAGTTAAATTTCTTGCAAATGTGGATCACAGAATGAACCTTCTATAGTTGAATAGCTTGTTTTAAAAATATTGTCAGCATGGAGCCTCATGTTAACATATCTGAAGACCTAGAGTTGGGTTATAGAGATTTAGAGAGATATTTTTAACCATCTTAAAAAATTACATTAAGTATTTTGTGATATGCTATGAGCTGGTTTTCTGTTTTTTGTTTGTTCATTTGTTTGTTTGTTTTAACCTCAACCTAGCCAGCCCAGAGGGGAAAAATTTGCTTGTCCAATAATTTACTAGATGGTTATTGTTAAGTTTTAGTTTTATACACGTATTTAAAACACTTTTATGTTTCTACTTCCTAATTAAATGCTCCAGTATCTCATGAGTTATATATGTGTTTATCTGTCCCAAATTTTCTATATCAAGAAATGGGAGCAGATGGCTTTTCTTTGTCTCATGGGATAGTGTGATAATTAATGAGGTGATAGGAATGGATCACTATCTGAGCCCATTTTCAAATGAAACTGCAGACACAAAGACACAGTGGCAAATGCTGAATGAGATTAAGAAATAAGATTAGAATGATTTCAAACACATTTTTATTGTAGAGTTTAAATAAATTATCTTTACAGAAAGGATTGCTCTAATGTGAATATCCTGAAAAAAATATTCATGTAGTCATCTTGAGAGGTTAATAAATTACTTTGGGGAAATCTATACTTGAATATGATTGTAGTCTCACAAACTTACATTTATCTGAAAGTCCTATATCCAGATGTCCAGACAGAACTAAGATCCAAACCCACAAGGACTTTTGAGCAGCTAACTAGATACTAAAAGATTAATGCTCTAAATTTCAGGCACTTAATCATACAACAACTTCTTTAGCCTTTTTATAAAATTCTGTTTACTCTTACTGTATACAAAATTCAAATAAATGAGGTTGTCTGGTTTCTAAGCCCACAGAGAAATTAGAAACAGCCAACATAGTTTTATGGAATGCGGGATGGTAGACTCCTGAGTTCAGGTAGACTTCTCTGTGCACACTGATAGCCAGACCTGCTGCTACTCACTGTCTTAAGAAGATTTTGAAGAGCTTCCAGCTCTGAGTAGACCAGTTAGAAGAGGCACACACCTTCCAAGTATATACAACCCTTTGCATGCAGAACATGGCAAATAGAAGACATCTTAGTGCAAAGCAAAAAGTGCCACCTCCTGTGAGTAGGCAAACAGAGTGCCCATCAGGACTCACAGCTCAGTGTGGAACACAGGCTCTGCTCACCCTTCAGTCATACACCTCTGGACAGTGAGGAAATGCAAGGCATATGCTGCTGCCCTGAAGATAACATCAGTAAGACTGCCAAGGGCAACAAGAATTCCAAGAACTGAAAAGGCACTCATAAATATATATTTGTCTGGGGTAACTGTAGGTTCAAAACAGAGTACTTTGCCTCCTCATGGCACCTATGAGCATGAAAGTGGTAATTAATGTTGATAATGTCCATAGAAGTGTTGAGAGAGTCTGAATCATGTCCTCTGTGCCTTGTGCTAAAGCCAATGGAACTGTTGAAACAGACTGTAGGGTGGGAGAGGAGTGACATACATGTTCACGTACATGATGCCTAGATTCAGGTGGGTGATGATGGTGGCCTGGCCAGGGTGGCAACAACAATGGCAGTGAGAAGTGATCAAATTCTGGACATATCTTTTGAAAGTGGGGCTAATACCATTTGCTGATGCTTTAGATTCAGGGTATGATAAAAACAGAGAAGTCAAGAATGATACAGAGATTTTGGCCTGAGTGAATTGCCATTCATTTAAATGGGGAAGACTTTAGGAAGAGCAGGTTCAAGTGGAAATTCAATTTTGGGTTTTAGGTATGACATCTAAGTAGTTAAATAAATTATCTAAGTGGAAATATTGAGTAAGCAAATGGAGATGAGTCTGAAATTTACTATAGAAATTATGAGGTTTGGAAATCATGAAATTCTAGATAGTATGCAAAACCCTGGGACTGAATAAAATCACCCAAGAATGAGTATAGATAGAGAAGAGGTCAAAGGCCTGAGTCCCGAGGTTTACAGCACTGAGACATAAAGCTCAATGGAATAGAATAGAGAACTCAGAAATGAACCTACACCTTTATGGTTAATTAATATTTGACAAAAGAGGCAAGAACATACAATAAGGTAAAGATAGTCTGTTCAATAAATGGTGCTGATAAAATTGAATAGATATATACAAAAACTAAAACTAGACCTATTTCTTACACCATACACAAAAATAAACTCAAAATAGATTAAAGACTTAAATATTAGACTTGAAACCATATAAATCCTAGAAGAAAACATAGGCAGTAAAATCTTGGACATTTCTCATAGCAATATTTTTTCTGATATCTCACCTTGGGCAAGAGAAACAAAAGAAAAAGTAGATAAATGGGATTACATCACACTAAAAACTTTTTGCTCAGTAAAGGAAACCATCAATAAAATGAAATGACAACCCACTGAATGGGAAAACAAATTTGCCAATGATACATTTGATAAGGGGTTAATATACAAAATTCATGAAGAACTTTTTGTACAATTCAACACCAAATAGAAATGCAATCCAATTAAAAAATGGGCAAAGGACTAGAGTAGACACTTCTCTCTAGTGTCATATAGATGGTCAATAGACATGAAAAGTCACTCAACATTACTAATCATTAGAAAAATGCAAATTAAAACTACAATGAGTTATCACTTCACACCAGTAAGAATAGCTATTCTCAGTAAATCAACAAACAAGTATTAGTGAGGATGTGGAAAAAATGGAACCCTTGTGCATTGTTGGTGGAAATACAGATTGGTGCAGCCACTGGGGAAAGCAATATGGCATTACCTCAAAAAATTAAAAATGGAACTCCTCTATGACCCAGTCATTTCACTTCTGGAGGGATATACAAAGAAACCCAATACACTGATTCAAAAGAATATACGCCCTCCTATGTTCATTGCAGACTTCTTTACAATAGCCAAGATTTGGAAGGTCCCGAAGTTCCTATCTGTAGATGAGTGGATAAAAAGCTGTGGTACATTTACACAATGGAATACTTACTACTCATCTTTAAAAAAGAAGAAAATGTTACCCTTTGTGACACTGTGGATGGACTAGGAGAGTATTATGCTAAGTAAAATAAGCCAGTCAAAGAAAACACAAGTACCATATCATTTCACTTATATGTGGAATCTAAGGAACAAAATAAACTAATAAACAAAATTGAAACATGTTCAACTAAAGAGAAGGCTACCAGCTTTTTGGGTTGGGGGCTATGGAGCTGAGTGAAAAAGGTGAAGTGATTAAGCAAAACAAAACCTCATCGACACACATATGGTAATTACCAGAGGGAAAAAGATATGGAGGGAGATAGAAGAGGAATAGGGGAAATACATGGTAATGGAAGGAGACTTGCCTTGGGGTTATGAACACACATACAGATGATATATTATAGAATTGTATACTTGTATAATTTTATTAATGTCATCCCAATTAATTCAATTAAATAAATCAGTAAATAGATATAGCATGAGGTCATGGTAACTTGACAAGACCTGTAGTGGTGTAGAGGACGGGGTGAAAACCTGGGTAAAATGGGATCAGGAAATGGGAAGATGGGAATCAGAGGTATATGTAACCAGGAAATAACAAATGGGTGCAAGCCAGCAGAAAATGTAGGGTCAACAAATCTTTATTAAGTGGGAGAAATCATAGCACATTTGTGAGGTAGTGAGAATGACAAAGCAAATCAGGAAGATTCAGTGATGGCACTAGGGGAGAACTGTTGGAGCAATGACCCTGAGTAAGTGGTGAAGGAGAAAAATTCTGGTACTAATGAAAGGTTTGGCTTGGAAAAAGTACCCTTTAGTAATGAGTGAAGCTGGGTGCATGTGTGACGCAGGTAATGGGTGAATTGTTGGAGGGATGGTGGATGTTCTTTTTTGTTTCTGTTTTCTCAGTAAAATAGGAAGCAACCAATTCCAAAATTTGATTGAAAAACACTTCCATGAAAAATAAAATCATCTGTCGATCATACTGACATTCAATAAAATCAAGTTTTGTTGCTCAGATTGAATTCCAAAAATCTGTACTGCTTGGGATGCCAGAAAGCAGAGTGATAAACATTAACCCCTCTAATTTTAAAAGAGCATATTGTATTTTTGACAGCAGGATGTAACAGGGCATTTATCTGCAGTTCAATGGGCCTAAAGGGTAGCTTTCTCACTTCCTTAGGAAGCCCAGTTATGCCAGTACTCTACATGGATTATTGTAGAAACATAGAAGTCAGTGAAATATAAGCTTTATTAGGGCAGGAATTTATTTTGTTCACCATGAATTTCTAATGCCTAGAAAAGTGCCTGGCAAATAATAGTTGCTCAATAAATGATTATTGAATGAACAAAGGTTTCCAACCCAAGGGCAACCAGAGTGTTTTTCACTTGAAAGGATGGTTATCAATAATTTTAAGAGGTCTGTTTCTACATTCTCAATTTTTCATCCTTCAACTGAAAGTATCCTGTGGGCTCCATTTCTGCCTTTTTCCTCCAAATAATTTATTCTCTAAAACTGACTGAAGAATATTGCTGATAGCTCTATTTTAATGATAGATAATTTCAGAGGCTTTTAATCCATAAATTCACTTTGCAATTGAAAATGGCAGAGTGAAAATCTGCATCCTGATCTTATCTGGTCCAATCTCCCTATTAAATAGTTATGGAGATCATAAAGTTTAATGGGTAAAATGCCAGGCACCATCTGTAGGTGAGTTGGACACTTAACACTGAGAAACCAGATATGGCAGAATTTCAAAACAAGGTCCTCTGGTATTTAAATTATGCCAGTTGCTACCATATGGCAGGCAGAGCGAGGATCAAAAGCTAAAGAGAAGCATTACTCTTTGTTTTCCAAGTCTAGGTGCATGTTTGTGGTTGTCTTTTGTTTGATCTTCTTTGTAAACAGTAAGTTCTCAAAGTAAACTAATTGTTCTTTATTTCACTTTGCTTGACAAGATGAATACCTTCACATAAATCAATGGGCTACATACTGATTGCTATGAAATCTTGACACAAATAGCTGTACAAGCACTCTTTCTCTGAAGGCTCAGAGGATAATGCATTGTAGTATGGGATAAGCTATTGAGTCAAGGAGAACAGATCATTTTACCTTAGTAGAGCAAGAAGATGTATTTTAGCTCCAACTTGTCTGGTTAGCAGGAATTATTGATGGACACTAATGATTAGTAGGGAGCAAAATAACTTTCTTGAGGTATTGTATTGTAGTACCTTTAAGGGGAATTGTATTTTTATTAATAACAAACCAAATCTGACAAGAATCTCTCTTCTCCTTGGGACCCCTCATGTGCACAGCCTACCTCCACTGAATGATCTTTAAAATAAACACTACTCCCATGTGACTTTGTGGTTCCACAGAGCCATGCTCTCTTGTTCCTTTTTAGCAAGGAGAATTTACTTTCTAAATTATGTTTTATTCTCTAACTCTTAGGTTTGTTTGTTTTTAATCAAAGACCTAATGGGAAATAAAAAAGGGAAGGTCAGAATTTCATAAGAAATAGTCCCTACTGTAAAATACAGTACAACTTTATGGACCTCCCGACAAGTTATTTATCATTGTCCCTTCCCCCTCTTCCAGAGGAGGGCTTGGGTTGTACTCATGAGGACAAGCAAATGCTGATGGGAACTAGGTAAATGACCTTTCCTGTGTCTCTCTTCTTCATCACTTTATTTCAGGCAAAAAGCTGAACTTCATGTCTATGTCATAGGTTATTTTCCTTCATGCTCTGTAAGCTAGTTCTTCCTGATTGGCATTGAAATTGCCTTCACATAGACTCAGTGGTGAAATCTCTTAAGTTTCCCTGTTGGTATGTCTAGATCTTTGTTGAGATCTTTACTAGGTTGTATGTGATTTTAAAAGATGGAAATCCCATTGGCTAATTGGGGTATTTGGAATGTTTCTTTATTTAAATCCTTAGTTTAACTATCAAAGGGATTATTCTGTTTTGCATCTATTTGCTATCAAAAAAAAAAAAAAGCTTCTAGAATTTCAATTGAGCATTATTTTAAAGCCAGAAGAAGAGGGAAAAAGTTGCATTGGAATTTTTTCATTCTCTTTTGAAACTAAATTTATCAACCAATGAAATATTAAGGCAGCCATGTGTTTTGCTACCATGTTTAGTTTCATCAGAAACTCTTGAATTTATTAAACATACAGAATGCTAAATGCAGGACAGACTTCGTGCTTGGCTCTTGGGGTACAGAGATAAATGAATCAAAGCCTTGTCTTCAAGGAATTTACTGTCTATCATCATTTGGCCAGTCAGTTGTTTCAGTTTGGAGTTGGCAAATTGAATAGATTGACTCTAGAATTTTGAGGTTAGCATTTCTGTTTTTAAGAAACTTAAGTAGAAGCCTGTGGCATGGATTCTAGGCTCTAGTTTTGTGCGTTTCTGATACCATCATCCACTGTCCCCATTTGCTAGATACACTACAGAAACATGGTCTTTTTCTGAGTGAAGTAAACAGACTTAAGACCCCTTTCAAAGAGCCTAGTCTGAAATCGAGCACCCCAAAAATCTGGTTTTCCATTCCAAAATAATCTGGATCTCTAGTATAATCTTTAGCAACTCCCAAAGGTGAACTACTCATCACAAAAAAACATGTTTGCCCAAGCAAAGAACCCAGTTGAGCTGTGCTGTGCCCGACTTCTCACTGCAGAGACTGCGAGGTGATGGATGGTTGCTGCTTCAAGGCTCCAGCTTTTTGGTAATTTGTTAGCAATAGAAAACTACTGTGTGCATTCATGATGAACATTATATAAAATGCTATCCAAAAATGTTGGAGTATCAGAAGCTAAACTTTGAGTATTTTCAAAAAATCACCACAGAATAAATAATACCACAACTCTCCTTTTCTTGAAGTTTCTGTGGGATTGTTTTCTTTTTCTCTTTATATAGTTTAAAAAAAAACTCATCTGCAGAAGGACACATCCATTTGTTTATGGATTCATAATCAAATATTTATTACTTATCAACTATGTATGTGCCTGGCACTCAGTTGGGCATTTGGAGGTAAAATATGACTAAGGATTGGTCATTGCACACCAGGAAATCACAGACCTGATAGCACATTATTTCATACAGTTTGGGTGCTCAAG
Source organism: Saccopteryx bilineata (assembly GCF_036850765.1). Taxonomy (NCBI): domain Eukaryota; kingdom Metazoa; phylum Chordata; class Mammalia; order Chiroptera; family Emballonuridae; genus Saccopteryx; species Saccopteryx bilineata. The sequence continues at coordinate 81,257,267 of NC_089491.1, read as the reverse complement.
TTTGAAAGCTCTAGCTGGTTATGCAAGGCACTGGAAGCAGGTAGCATTTACTTTGGTGAATTTATCATGATCAGGAGCCTGGCTCTCAGCCCAGTGGACTCATCAACCCAATATGATGACCCATTGCAAAGGGATGGTCTCCCAGAGGTGGATTTGAATTGCCCACATTCAGTATGACTGCTGTCTATTAATACAAACTCAATTAGAGCCCACAAAAAATACAATGAGAGCTACATCTCTAAACCAAATGGAAAGCTCAGATCAGCAAATCAGTGCCTTATTATCCCCTACTAGGCAAGTACATGGAAAACAAAATTATAATAATCAGGGTGACAATCTATTAATTTACAATGAGGAATTAAACTGTCAAGTTGACTGGTCTGATCAGTCCACTGGCTCTATATAGATAACAAAGTAAGAAACCAGATTATGGCATCAGGATGGATTTAAGAAATGTTGCTTTGTCTAAATGGTTGACAGACTCTCACCACAGCAGGGATGACCTTACACTTGCTCAGCCAAGATATCCTCTACCCTTCAGACCCCTTGGACAGGCCTGGCAAACTCTGTTTCAGTGTGATGCTTTCTGTTTCATACTATACTTCCACATCTGACCACCTGTTCATACTGTATCTCCATAACAGAGTACAGTTTAGACAGTGTGTTTCTGCTTAATTACAGTCACTTTTACATTCTCCTTCTTGAAGGTTACTCCCAAGTCACTTTGATTAGAATTTGAGATATCCCTATCCTCTTTATTCCCATATTAAAGACAATGCTCTGGAATTGTGTTCACAGAGGGCTAATCAACACACTATGATAAGTACTGGAATAGAATTTTATGAAGGGTCCTGTGGGAACTTGGGGCAAAAAGAAACTAACATTTATTGAATTTCTATAGGGGTTAGGTATTGTGGCAAGCGTTCTACATGAATTACTCATATAATCCATAAAAATCCTGTCATGTAGAAACTGGAGATTAAGGAATTTGTCATTATTACAAAGTGAGTAAGAGTCAGGAACAGAGTTTAAGCCCAGGCTCTCTGAGCCCAAGGCTTATGTTCTAAACTGCTGTGCTCAGCTGCCTTCCCTTAGTCTTTTAGTTCTCACACCCTCTCTAAAGGATGGAAAGCTTTATCAGTCCGGGCTCAGTTGCAGAAAATAGAAAACACTCTGTTATTTTAAAGAGAGAGGCGGTTTTAATGTAGGAACTGGGTACTCACCAACTTATCGGGAGGGTGGAGGAGCAGGCTGGGTCTCCTGAAAGGACTCCCAGAACTGCACAGTAAAACTGGCCTGCCCAAAATGCTTCTGCTTCTGCCTCAGTCAAGAAGGAGAGGAATCAAGAAGCTGCCATTAGAACTGTTACATTCTGGAATAACTACCCAGTGCCCTGCTTCTCAGCATTATAATCCTAGACACTAAATATTATACTACAGGTTACTTAAAAAAAAATCCCCCATGAATGCCAGGAGAAAAAGAAGTATCAGAAGCATAGCCTCCACTTCACTTTCACCTTCTAAATCTAGTTTCAGAGTCTGTGATTGGCTAAACCTAAAAGATGCCCTGTACCATAGCTACAGGGGAGGCTGGAAATGTCATTGTTAGATTTTCCAACCTCTGTCATTTGGAAAGGTTCACTAGAAGGAAGGTGAAATGGATGCTGAGACCAGTCCCCCTGTCACTGGGGAGGAGTCCCAGGCTGAGGTCACATAATGAGAGATAGGTTGGCCAGGCCCTGAGGAATCTGTCACACTCTAAGCTCAGTGTTCATAGTCCTCACCATCACCTACCATTGCCTAACCCAGTCTAGTTAGAGAAAGAGTGTTTACAGGAACAGCTTCATGGAAAAACTGGGTCCTGCCGGAAGACTGCACTGGGAAGGCAGGAGAGGGGCAGGGCCTGTGATGGCAGGTAGATCCCTTCTCTTACTCTGCCAATGAGAGTGTGACCCCTTTTTCAGGATCTCTGAGGAATCAGTGCAGTGGTTTACCGTGATGAAATACATAGTGAGATTTCTCACCTCCCTAGTTTAAATTGTTAATGTTATGGAAAGTGTTAAGATCCAGTTAATCCCTTATTTAGTTTTCTAAAGTGTATCTTTCTTGCATGCATGTTCAAATATGTAATTTAATTAATCATTTACATACCTTTGTGCTAGAAAGACTTGGTTCTTGCCAAGAAGCTTGGTGGTTGATGTAGATGGGAGAGAGACTGGCAGATGAGGATTGTTGAAGATAAAGCAAGCTTGTATGGAGCAGCTCCTACCCCTTCAGTGACAGAGAGACATCTGGGGACACTGATTCACTCCCCCATCTAATCCACATTCAGGTGCCAGAGGATCCCCATCAAGTCCTCGGCTTCGTTTTCTCACTAGTACATACCTTTGGTGAGACAGTAGTTTGGAAGGGATATCTTATTCTAAAGCAGTGACTGAGTAGGCAAATACTGTGCTTAGTGGGGGAAAAAATGAGAAAAATACTAAAGCAATGAAGTATAAAAGGACACTTCAAATGTGGAGTTCAGATATCATTATTCACAGTAATATAATTTAATTCACTCCGAAAAAATAGAGGTGGACAAAACACAATAGGAAGAAGGTAGTTTAAAAACAAAGATTGGTTTTGTGCCAGTCTGACTGAAGAACCCAATGGCATAGGAAATGGATGAACTGTGGGGGAATGTCAATAGCGTAGGGACATTAATTGTTTCACCATGTTTTTAGCTGTGCTCACCAGCACTTAGAACTCTCCAGAATAAGAGCTATCTCTATTCTTAAAAGGTTTATTGATTGTCAACCCAGATAAAATTCAAGGTTTCAAAAGTGCTGGGACTTGGGAATTTGAGAAATCAGGTGAACTGCCCTGGGGAGCACCAGTTGAGTAGAGAGATGTGATTAGATGAGAAATGGCATAGCAGTGTGTTCCTGCCCTGTCCGTCTGCTGAGTCAGGGAGCGCTGGTGGTCTGGGGACACCCAAAATGGCTTTTGTGTCTTCATACAAGGCTCTTCTCCACCTCGCCAGAGTGTGCAAAGAAAAGTAGGGCATGTGATAAAAAGTGAGTCTAAGTCAAGTACCACTCCGGGCACCTGATGGATCAGGGGACTTCTCCTTTGAAAGCTCTAAGTTAGGGATTATGGCGTTTCCACTTGTCTTGCTTCTGATGTTTGTCCTTATTTTGTCTTGTAATCCATACAGAGAGTTTTGAGCACAGTACAGCAGTTGAGAGCTTAGACTCTGGTGCCAAATTGCCTTGGTTCCAAATCCGAATTGGCAGCTTATTGTCTGTATGACCTTGAAAAAGTCACTTAATTTCTCTGCTCCTCAGTTTCCTCATCTATAAAAGGGGCATGATAATAGTACCTATTTGTGAGGATTGTTGTGAGGATTAAATGAATAGATTACTCACACATACATACCCTCTATAAGTATTAGAGCTGTTATTATTAATTTGGATTCTTTATTTCTTCCTCCCCACTACCATATGAGGTAGGTCTTTATTAGGACTATTTTACATATGAGAAAATGGAATCACAGTGGGTTTGAGTTTGCCCAATTTGACAGGGCTCATAGGGGCTGAGCCATGGTCCAACATTCCAAGATTGTATGACCACACAGCCTGTACTAAATGGTATTTTCGTTCACCCTGATGACTACCTTGACAGACTTAACCCTCAAAGAGTCAGGCATGTTTTTTATTCAGTATTCAGCCATAGGGACTCCTTGTCTTTCTCATGGGGATCCAGTGGTAATTTTTTATTTTCTGGGTCAGACTGGATCTTTCCTTTATTTTATGAATGTTTATTTTATGTCATTGCCCCATGTTTGATTCCTGCTAATAAACAGTAACTCACCTTTCCAGGTTTTTATATCTGTCAAGAAAATTCTCCTACCTTCTTATCCCTGTGTTAGATCACTTCTCATTCTTTCTGCATCTAATTGTTCTGGTTTCTGTTCTTTCTTATTTTTCCTTCCTGGTGAGCAGCTAGCACTGGTGTCACATAACTGAGTACCAATCAGGCACTCACCAAGTGAACATTTTTAAGGTTGAATTCTGCCTTTTGACAACTTTCTAGCTACATAGAAAGTGGCTACTGCATTGTGCACTCTAATTCTGGCAAGGGAATATTATTTTGTTTTTTGTTTTTCCCCGAGAAGTAGCTGGTGCACAGGGAGGAGCAGGACTGGTCCTCCTGCCTTTGGAAAAGATTAGGTAGAATCAAGTTCATCTGCTCAGAAATGTCTAATTCAGCCTAAGCTTCCTGCTTATTGGCTAGCCAAGTGCACTCCCAGGTCCCAGGTTAGCAAGAGCTGTCTCCACCACCCTTCTCTTGGTCCCTAGCCATATATGTGCGAAGGAAACAACCACCGTCCTATCTGCATTGTTCGGCAAGGTGGGACTGGCACTCCACCTGTCTACACGAGTCTAATGTTTGATGGAGAACTCAGGGTGGAGCTGTAGAGTTATGGAACTCTCAGCTACTGATATCTGGGTCCCCTTTTCCCTCCCCAAATTCTCTGGCTTCTCTTCCTTCTCCCCAATATTGGTTGAAGTTTCTTAGGATGAAGCAAGTAGATCAGTGATTCTCAAAGCTGGCTGCACATTAGAATCATCTGGGAAGTTTTCATAAGATCCTCTAGGTCCCAGCCCACCAAAGACCCTGCTTCAGTGGTTCCTGAGTGGGTCTGAGCAGCAGTATGTTTAGAACATTTCTCAGGTGTGTCTACTTCACAACTGGATTGAAACCACCAGTTTACTAGCCATGGTGCTTTGGCCAGCCCTTCACATCTTTGCTTCAGTGTTTTCTTCTATCAAATGGAGATAAGAATACTGGTTTCATAGGGCTGCTGTCATAATTAAACTAGAAAAGTGCCTAGAAAATTTCCCAGCATGTGAGCACTTGTCCAGGGTTAGCCAAAGTGATTATTTCTGCTATAATTAGGATATTCAGTGCCTGTGCCAAGTCTCAGGGATTCAAAGGTGAGTAAAGCAAGTCCCCACCCACAAACTCATAATCCTCTGAAAAAGACAACCGTATCACTGCTACACTCAGTACAAAAAAGTGAGCCCCATAGGGAAAGCAGGTCCAAGGTCCTGTGGGTGACCAGCTATATCCACAGTGGAGAAGGAAGCAGTTTATGGGAAGCAGTCCCATTAGCTGAGCAGTGTTTAGAAGGACAATCCTGCCAGACGAAAACAAGATATAGGACATTCCAGGTAATGAAACAGTCTCTGCAAAGTCATCTTGAAGGCAAAGAGCTTCAGATGGCAGACAACCAGCCAGTAGTTTGGCACCGTCTGTCATTGGGGAAAGTGATAGTCTGCCAAGAGGCTGGAAGCAATGACCAGCGCCAAGCCTTGAAGGACCTGTGTGCCTACCCAGAGGCAATTTGGATTTTATCCTGTAGGCATGGAAAGCTGCTTAGGGTTTTGAGAAATGGAGATGCATCCTCAGAATTGCATTTTAGAAAGCTGTCTCATATAGCAATGAGAAGAGGGGATAAAAAGAAAATGGCTGGTTGTGGGGGCAGGGGAATGGCTCGTGACAACATCTTGAACTAAGGCAGCAGGTGGACCTTGAGGGGCAGCCTCACAGGAGGTGGCATATGGTGGCATATGGTGGCATATGATGGAAAAGTCATTGGGGACGCTGGGAGGTTGCCAACTTGGGGCTGTTGGAGTCGTGATGTGCCATCTGTAGTTGAGGCAGGACTTACGGGAGAACAAGCAGGTTAGGAAAATAGATGAAGTGTTGAGCATGTTGTGTGTGAGAGCCTTCCGAGGGTCCAGGTGGAGGATATTTAGATGGACATGTTCTTTAGGCTGCTGGGGAGGAAGAGGGCTTGCTGTGCCCCTTGGCCTTTCCCATCTTCCCAGTCTCCCTGTATCCTGGACCTCTGTGGAAACATTATTATCCAACCAGCTTCACAAACTAGAAATCAGAGTCATCTTCAAAGACTCCTTTTTCTTGACCTGCCTTCCCAACACGAGTCTACAACAGCAACATCCAACAACAACAGAGTCTCGTTGTCTGGGAAGCACTGGTTGCTATGATTCCTCTTGGCTTGAGTCCCCAAAGGGTCTAGGAACCACATGCATTGGTGTGTTGCACTGGGCTGGATCACAAAGTGTGATCCCAGATGGAAGGATTTGTTCCTGGTTCCCTAGCAGAATGCCCTGCGGGGCAACATGCGATTTGCGTTGTTAAAGAAAAATGTCCCTAAGTCCAAGTGTGGTGGGCATGTGATCTCACTGGTGCCACATGGCCCGAGTCCTCCAGAGCCTCACCTAATGAAGATTGCTACTTAAAATATAGGAGAGCTGGTTCACTTTGAATTTTAGGTCAACAGGGAATCATTTCTTAGTATAAGGATGTCCCAGATATTACGTGGGACAGACACTAAAAATGATTCCTTGTTTATTGCAAAACAAATTTAACTGGCCATCTTGGGTTTTTATTTGCTAAATATGCCTACTGTAAAACCAGTCTACCTGGTACATTTCTTTTAATACATAGCATTCTCTTCTAATAACAAATAAATGGCTTCTTTTGCCTTAAGCTCAGAAAGACCAGCTATACTTAATTCCTGAGTGACCTGGTCTGGTTCCCCCTCATTCCACATGCACTAAACTCAGATTTGTTTTCTGTTTTGTTTTGCTTTTGCTTTTAAATCTCTAGTTTTATCTTAGAAACACATACATCCTAAAAAAAAAAAAATAGACACCCACCCAAATGTGAAAATGTAACCAAAAAAGATTATGATTGGTTTTATAGAATTCAAACAGGAAGATGAGCCAAAAGAGATAAATCATGTGCCCTTTCTCTGTCTCCTCTAAACAGAATTAGTGAATGCCTGTGTTTTGCTGAGGATTCTGGGAGTCTGGATCGTGTGCCTTTCTGTTTTTTATTTTAACGTTTCTCTTCTAAGTAACCTGAACTGAGGACAAGAGGTGACTTGGGTCAGTATCTGAAATGCACAGTTTGGTCTTGCTGATTCATGACACTCTTCGGGGCTCATTGATGGTATCTGCAAATAACTCTGGAAGCTTGCTGTGCTGATCAGATGTGTCTCATCCTGCCCAAAAATGTCTCCAGAGAGAAGGATATTACACAATCTGGTACAGCAACCTGTTCGAGATAGGAAGAGGTTCTTCTTGTTCCTAATTTAACAAACCCACTTCCTCTTGTACTCTCTCCATTTGAAACAAGGAAAGATACTTGTCATTCTCCCAGTGATTGATCTTAATCTTGTGATTCTTCCTTTTGCACATAGAGGTACTTTATCCCTTTTGGTTTGTCCAGTGTTGTCAGAAAGCTGAGATGTTTTTTGACTGTTGTTAAAAAAAAACAAACAACAAAATACAGTTGGGCCTAGCCTACTTAGACAAAAGGCTGACAAATATTGCTGAAAACTTAAGGTTAAATTACAAAGATCATACTGTATATGAGTATTAATCCTATGGGTTATTAAAACTAGAAAAGGTCCACAAACATTGTGAGAGCAATATATTTACTATAAAAAATTACAAAGATCATAATTTTGACACTAACCAGCCACATCTGGCATCCATCCTGCCAAATCCTAATTGCTCAGCTGTGACTACACAGAAGTTTAATTAAACATTCTCACAAAGACGCCTTGACAATTTTTTCTACCACTCACCCTACATCAATGGAAAGCCAGTCTTAAAAATTCCTGTGTCATTTCTTGATGTAATTTCCAAGGGAAGAGAATAATATTTTGTCATTTTGTTGGGCATAAAGAAACCAATGTCTGATTATAAACAGGAAAATCTGTCTGCTTGTTTGTGAGCCCTGGTGGGAGCCGGGGAACCAAACCCTCAGATCCGCTCTCCCGCATACCATATTTACATCTGCTTCCGCCGAGTGTGTGCGAGCTGCTGTCAGATGCTAATGACTTTGGATTATTTAGTAAATAATTCAGTAAATACCCGTGGATGCACATGTGATGTTCACTGTTGCATATGACTTTTGTGAACGTGTAGCTTTTGCAAAACCAGAAAATAGAGAAATCTGTATAGACTGAGAGGTTGATAAGCAGCCGAGTAGCAGCCCAGAGCACAGGCGCAGGAGCAAGGCTGCTGCATTAGGTAGGCGTTCTGCTGTGGCACCACTCTCTGGCTTTGGGATCTCTGGCCATCTGTTAACCTCTTTGTACCTCACTTTCCTTACCTGTGAAATGTGTAGTCACATGCGTGACATGGATTAATACAATGCAGCTGCATCAGTTCCTAATACATGGCCTTCCTGCGTATAGTATGTGTGTGTGCGTATGTGTGTGTGTGTGTGTGTGTGCGCGCGCGCTAACGTGAGTGTGTTCTAGCAGTCTCTGAGCCTGTGCCCATTTAATGTGTACTGAGGTCATGTGAAGCAGGTAGAAATACATGGGTTTATAGAAGACGTTCACAGTAAAGTTAGCTTTCAGATAAGGCAAGAAGAATTTGTTTTGGCTAATCTCATGAAAGACAGCATCATATGTAAGAAAATAATATTTTTTTGTGATTAACTTTTATCAAATGCCTATGACATTTTGGACACTGTGTTTAATACTTTACCAGAATCACTTAATCCTCTGGTTAGCAGATGAGGAAATTATCCCTGGTTAGCAGATGAGGAAATTATCCCTGGTTAGCAGATGAGGAAATTGAGATTTAAAGAGGTTAAATATTTGTATATTTACTTGCATGATAAAACATAATACAAAAAAAAGCAAATTGCAGGTGTCTATTATGAAATCTTTTATAGAAATGTTTTAGAGATCTATACATGCATATAATGGGAGAGAGAGAAAATAGAGTTATAAAAAGTGCATGCGGATGGTAAATAGCAAATCTAGGAGTGAGGAAAGGGGCAGAGGAGAGTAGGAGGAAGCACAGAGGGGCTTCAACTTTATCTGTAATATTTTCTTTCTAACAAGTGTCAATATAGCAAAATGTTAAAACCTGAATGTCAGGCAGGGGATTCACAGGTGGTTAGTGTTATATATTCTGTATAGCTTTTTGAATGTTTAATATATATCATAATTTTAGAAAGAGATTCTATCATGGTGAGATAGAGAGTGCCAACCCACTACTGGCACATAGCAGACTATCAACAAATGGGATTGTTCTTGTTGGTAGGCTTTTCTCCCCTATAAACACATATTAAATAAAACTGTTGATGTCATTGTTGGAATTACGTTCTGAAGCCAAGATATCCAGCAAGCTAGGAGCCCTTTAAGAGACCCCTACCCTGACCAGGTGGTGGCACAGTAGATAGAGAGTCAGACTAGGGCACAGAGGACCCAGGTTCGATATCTCAAAGTTGCTGGCTTAAGTGCAGGCTCACCAGGCTGAGCAAGGGGTCGCTAGCTTGAGCATGGAATCATAGACATTACCCCATGGTTGCTGGCTTGAGCCCAAAGATTGCTGACTTGAAGCCCAAGATTGCTGGCTTGAGTCCAAGGTTGCTGGCTTGAACAAGGGGTCATTTGCTGTGCTGTAGCCCCCAACTCAAGGCACATATGAGAAAGCAATCAATGAACAACTAAGGAGCTGCAACAAAGAATTGATGCTTCTCATCTCTCTCCCTTCCTGTATGTTTGTCCCTATCCATTCCTCTATCTGTCTATCACAAAAAAAGAAAGAAACAAACAAACCCCTAAAGGGCATTGGCTGGTTTGCTCAATGGATAGAACATTGGCCTGGCACGCAAACATCCCCAGTTCTACCCCTGAACAGGGAACCCGTGAGAAGTGACCATCTGCTTCTCCCCCCTCCCTCCCCCTTTCTCTATCTCTTCCCCTCTTGCAGCCAGTGGCTCCATTGGTCTGAGCATTGGTCCCAGGCACTGAGGATAGCTCAGCTAGTCCGAGCATCAGCCCCAGACGGAGGTTGCTAGGTGGATCCCACTCGAGGTGCATGCGGGAGTCTGTTTCTCTATCAACCCTCCTCTCACTTAAAAAGAAAATAAAAATTAAACCCTGGCCGGATGGCTCAGTTATTTGGAGTGTCTTCCCAAGCATGTAGGTTGCTGGTTGGACTACCCAGTTAGGGCACATACAGGAGAAAGAAAAAAAAAAGAAATCCCTAAAGGAACTCAGAACACCTTGTAAATGTTCTTGCTAGCAGTCACATAAACCAACAAGGTAAACGTGTGACTAGAAATAGATATCTACAAGTGTTCTAAAAAATGTTCTTTGTCAGAAACAGCACTTTACCTGGCCTCCCCAGGAATCTTCTGTAGACTTTTGGCCTTCACTTTTTAAATACATGAGTTAAAGAAGTAAGGAAAGGAATACTAGATTTTAGAGTAATACCAGAATCAGGGAAATATAATTTTCTGTATCAATAAAATATTAAAAACTTCCCATTGAATGCCCTTGGGTACATTTTCTAATTCTGGTTTATTGCAGAAGCAGCATCAATTTTATTGACACACTGACTGTTATAGTAATGTAGTTTTTTTATTATTATTGAATTCCATTTCAGTTAGAGTGAGCCTACACATGTTATCTGCAGCTGGAATTGCCTCAGGCACCCCTACTAGCACAAAGATATTGAATATTTTCATATCAGGATCAGCAATTTCCCATCTGTTATGGCTACTAGAAAAATCAGCAATGCTGATTTTTTTCCAGTAGGTTATTCAAATACTTTTAGACTTATTTGTAACTTTGATAAACAAAAAATAAATAAAATATTTAAATTTTTCATTGATGGTGCAGTGGAAAGTTGCCATAGGCTCTGAAAACAAGGGAGCTACTTATCTCCCAACAATACTGTGCAATGGAAAGAGGGTTGCACTTGCACAGGCAGGCACATGCGTTTGAGACAAAGGCAATGCACAACAGCGGGTGGTGGAACTCTGGGTGATGTCACTTTGCTCTCTAGTCTTTTCTGTACTTTCCAACTTCTCTGAAGCTAATCTAGTGGACTCTTACAAGAAGGAAAAAAAAATACTATTTCTAAAACACATGAAGGAGGAAAGGAAGAAAGAAAGAGAGGAAAGAGGGAATAAAGGAAGGGAGGGAGGGAAGAAAGGAGGGAGAGAGAAAGGGAGAGAGGGAGGGAGGGAGGAAGGAAGGAGGGAGGGAGGGAGGAGGGAGGAGGGAGGGAGGGAGGGAGGGAGGGAGGGAGGGAGGGAGGGAGGAAAGGAAGGAAGGGCTGAGATTTATGTTAGGAAACCAGATTAATATTCTTCACTCTGATACGTTACTAACTGCAATGTAAGAAAGCCACTTCACTTTTGTTGCTCGTTTTCACATTTGTAAGATGGCTAAATGGGAATAATAAGCTTGTTTTTTGGCTTGCATTGTCTAACGTGTAGGTTTATTACACACAAAACTATATAAAATGTAAAAAATCTTTAATGAAAAAGTGCTACATCAATGCAAAGGCTTTCCCTAGCATACAGAAGGGGGATTGGGTTGTAAGGTGAGATACAGTGAGGTAAATTAACCCCCTCTGGCAGAATTTCTCCCCTCATGGGCTCACAGGCAGGTATATTTTAAGACAGTGGTTCTCATCTCAGACCTCATGCTCACCTGAAGGGCTCATTGACATCTAGATGCTGGATTCACCCCCAGAGTTTCTGATTTAATAGGTCTTGGGAGGTGCATGAGATCCTGCATTTCTAGACGATTCCCTGTTGTTTCTGATATTGCTTCTACTGGGATCGCTTTGAGAACCACTGCTTTAGGATATACAAAGGTAAATAAACACACACAAATATTCCAGACTGTTTGGTGACCAGGAGCTTCCTGGTGACCTTCAGGAGTATACTTCCTGATGACCTTCAGAGTGAAATTATACTGAAGTTGGCTGAGGAGAGTCCTGGGTGAGGAAACAAAGTCAACAGTTAGAAACTAGATGTTTGGAAAATGTGAGAGTGATATTCATTTGAACAGGAAGCAGAGTCAAACGAGTATTGAAACAAGAAGTGAAAGTTACAGTCGGGCCCATGAGGCATTTGCTGGATGAACTCACAGTGTTGTTCAATGTTTTAAATTAGTGGGCCATATTTAAAAGTTATCAGGTTTCAGATGGAAATCCATATTTCTTCCTGCTTTTGAAAACTCAGATGTGGCTCTTTGGACGAGCATTCCCATATAACAGCCATTGGCTGGAGCCGTGTGAGGGCTGCTTCCTGTACCTGAGGCATATACAGTTAAATAATGTACCTAAAACATTTTTATATTATGCAAACAAGAAGGAATTACGGAATGCAAGATCTCTCTATCTTTGTTGGGTATAACACAAATTTCAAAGAAATTGTGCTTCATGGTAGCTGTATTGGGCTGTGTGCCTCCATCCAGCCCCACCCCCACCCCACCCCCACTCCCTCACCCCCAAATCCTCTGCTCTGAAACAGTGGTCAAGTCTGAGAAGTACCCCTAAAGGAAAGCACGTCCTTCTCCCAAATTCAACTTACATTACTATAGTAAGTGGCCATTGTTTCAAAAATGTAGAAAATCAGGGTTATCTATATTTCAAATACAGTTTCCCTAAAAAGAAGCTATTAAAATTCTATATAATTTATAAGGTAAATTGCAAATAAATGTACTATCAACCTCCTATTAACAGCAGTGATCAACTGATTGACCTTATGACATAACCTCAGGTGTAATTACCCAACTCAGCTCTAACTGCTTTCTTAGCCCGATACTGACTGCCTTTTTAAGTTTTTACATGCTATTGTTTCATCAAAGATGTTTAAACACAGATCACAGATGTTATTTATTTCTCAGATAATTAGTTTTTGTCAGACTTATGAAAGAGTCAGAGACATTGAATCGTTTTTAAGTCTTTCATTGAAACACAAAAGTATTCTTTGGTTTTAATTGGAAATACCCATATCTCTTTTGTTTCTATCAGTTGTCAAAGGGTCTTAGTTGTTCCACTTTAAATACAACAAGATGGTTTTACGAAGCTGTCATCCATTCCAAAGGCAGTGCACTTTCTCACCATTAGAAGTACATTTGTGGCCCAACTGACTCAATGTCCTGTGAGATTTTCCTGAGGTCAGGTATACATCTTAAAAGGGGTGAAAGTTAAGTTCATTGATTCCTTTTACAGGTCACTTCTTAGTTTGCCTTGTTCTTATAAGGAGAATTATTCTAATGTGCTTTAGAGGGGCTTTATGAAAGGAGGACCAGGCTAGGAATCAGAAGACCAGGGTCCAGTCCCTCTCTGGCCACTTGCCATACTCTGGAACTAAGGAAAGAATACAGCTTCCTTATACTTAAAAAAAAAAAAAAAAAAGAAAGGAAGGAAATAAATAAATAAATAAATAAATAAATAAATAAATAAATAAAAAGAGAGTGAGTCTAGAGGAGGGAGCACAGAGAACAATAGTGATGATGCTAGCTCTTTTCTGTAGGACTAACGTGAGAATGCAATGGGGTCCTACTAGTGAAAATGCCTTTTGGGGAGAGTTTGTGCTATATACAAATATCACATATTATTAAATGGAATACCAAAGAGGTTGTGTTTAGAGAATGTCTCAGAAAATTATTCAGAAAAGATTTCTTTTTCTTCCCCCCCTTCCCCTCTCCTTCCTTCCCTCCCCACCCCCCGAACCACCATACTCTTGTCCATGTTTCTCAGTCTCGTTTTTATGTCCCACCAATGTATGGAATCATGTAGTTCTTGTTTTTTTCTGATTTACTTATTTCACTCCGTATAATGTTATCAAGATCCCACCATTTTGTTGTAAATGATCTGATGTCATCATTTCTTATGGCTGAGTAGTATTCCATAGTGTATATGTGCCACATCTTCTTTATCCAGTCATCTATTGGAGGGCTTTTTGGTTGTTTCCATGTCTTGGCCACTGTGAACAATGCTGCAATGAACATGGGACTGCATGTGTCTTTACGTATCAATGTTTCTGAGTTTTGGGGGTATATACCCAGTAGAGGGATTGCTGGGTCATAAGGTAGTTCTATTTTCAGTTTTTTGAGGAACCACCACACTTTCTTCCATAATTGTTGTACTACTTTACATTCCCACTAACAGTGAATGAGGGTTCCTTTTTCTCCACAGCCTCTCCAACATTTGCTATTACCTGTCTTGTTGATAATAGCTAATCTAACAGGTATGAGGTGGTATCTCATTGCAGTTTTGATTTGCATTTCTCTAATAACTAATGAAGATGAGCATCTTTTCATATATCTGTTGGCCATTTGTATTTCTTCCTGGGAGAAGTGTCAGAAAAGATTTCTTTATACAAGACTATTGATTGAACACAGCTACTTGTGGTCTAACAAAAATGGAAAATAAAAAAAGTTTCTAACTTAGGGAAATACCAATGTGATGCTTTAAAAAGGCTCTGAAATCATTTCTATACTATTGAGGGCTTTATTTCCTGTTTTCACACTGTCTGAAAAAATGGGCAACTAAAGCACAGACACTAATATGAAATAGATAAGCTGCCAGTTTCTTGTTTGTCTTAGTCTAGTCCAGGTGAATTCATTAGCATTTACTGGATTTTTTTCCCTTAGGATAATGCCTGTTCATCTTTCCACAGCACATTCTGACTAAATTCCCAATAAGTTGTCCTCTGTTTTTGGTAATACCCATTTATATAACATGCAACTTTCTTCTCATCTGCTTTTAAATTAAGCACTTACCTTATAGCTTTCATACGCTTATGACCTCAACACTTTTGATGATGATTGCTTCTGAGATGAAATTTGGCTTTTTTGCCTCTGACTTTTAGTATTGCCATATCAATTTTATTTCATTCTAAGAGAAATAATGTAAACATGTGAAAGACATGTAGCTTATAGCTCAGATATACTTTGTTGAAAATTATCCCATTACACATTGTGGTAATCACAGTATTGTTAGGGAAAAACTCAATTATTTTCATTTTCAATAGTAATTTTTTAAAAATAATAATTAAGATAGCTGAATATTCAACTAATTGAAATTATTGTTGCTCTGTGTACATGGAATGAGAGTGGGAAGGAGAAGAGGTGGTTGATTTTTTTTACACAAATATATGCTCCATAAGAGTAAATAACGTATACTTTCATGTCAAGGACAAAGTCAGCAAGGGCAGAGTATTGCTCTTAAAGCTCGTATCAATTAAGATCCAGTCAGGAGGCAGAAATCTTATCTGTTATTTGAACAGAGCAAGCTTAAAATAAAGAATGGTTACCTGAGTAGAAATTTGTTAATTCCCTAAAGTGTAAGAGAACTTTAAAGTAGCAAGCAGGTAAAATTTGCAGGAAGCAGCTGCCATTCCTAGGACTGGGGAAACAGGGAGGAGGCTAGGATTACTGAAATTTAGACACTTGAAAAGAGGAGGATTCTCAACTGATGGGCCCTCTTTGAGCAGAAGTCCATGAGCCTGGTTCTGCAAGAAATGGCATGCTGGATTCAGCTACCGCAGAGGGAAGAAACTGCCGCCCTTGGGATGAAACCCAAAGGATCAGGAAAAAGACTAGAAGTGTGCACAGGAAGTAAAAAGGAAGGAATGAGTCCCTTCTTCCTCCTTCCTCCTACAGGCTTTTGGTCTACTTCTAGTGCCCCTCTTTGGCAGAACCATAGGGTCAGCTGGCAAATCAGAAACCTAGTCTGCTAAACAAAACAGAAACAAACTCATAAATATAGAGAACAAATTGGTAGTCACTAGATGGGAAAAAGTTCAGAGGAATGGGTGAAAAAGGTAAAAGAGATTAAGTACAAATTGCAACCAGCAATAAAAGTAATAATGGGGATGTAAAGTACAGCATAGGGAATATAGTCAGTAATGTGGTAATAACTATGAATAGTGTCAGATCGGTACTACACTTACTTAGGTATATAAAGTCCAATCACAATATTGTACACTGAAAACTAATGTAACATTATGTCAACTGTAATTAAAAAATAAATTTTAAAAAAGAAACCTAGTTTGTAGAGCCCATTCCCAGCTTCATAAAGCCAGAATATAGACTGGTGGAGTTGGAGCTGAGTGGCAGTAGCTTTAATCACTCGCACAGAAGTTTTCAGACAGGAAGGTTAGCTACTGTCAGCAACAGAAACTGAACCTGTGAGCTCTTATGAACCATGAGGCAACACTCTAGATGCCAGGAAAGGCATACAAAATGTACCTCATATTAATTACTGTCCTCAGATGACATTCAACTTTAACAGTGTTTATTTACCTTCAAATAAAGCCAGTAATACTGTGATTCAGTCAGAAAGGACAATAAGCCATAGGTCTCTGGGAATAGTTATTTTTTTAGGTGGCCCTTTTTAAGTTAAATTTATTGGTGTGACATTGGTTAATTACATATATAAGTTTCAAGTGTACAGTTCGCTAATACATCATCTGTATGTTGCTTGCTTGCTTATCACCCATAGTCAGGTCTCCTTTCCTCACCATGTATTTGCCCCCTTGACCCTTTCCTCCTCCTCCCACCCCTTTCCCTTCTAGTAACCTTCATAATGTTGTCTCTGAGTTTGTTTTGTTTGTTTAATTCCCATATATGAATGGAATCATATGGTTCTTGTCCTTTTCGATTTGACTTATTCCACTTAGCATGACAGTCTCGAGATTCATCCCTGTTGTTGCAAATGGCAGCACTTTGCCTTTTCTTATGGCTGAGTAGTAGTTCATTGAATATATATACCTCATCCTTCTTAATCCAGTCATCCATCGAAGAACACTTAGGATGTTTTCATGTCTTGGCTATCATGAATAATATTGTAATAGACACAGAGGTACATATATCTTTACATATAAATGGGGGAGCTTTTTATAATGAAAAATTTGAAAGGTACCTAAAGAACAAAGAATATTACAATGAACCCCTATATTCCAGAACCTACCACCCAACTATAACAACTGTACACATTTGGCTACTCATGTTCTATTTATCCCCCCACATCCCCTCTCTATTCCCCAGCTTCACACTGAACTATATAATTTTATTCCTAAACAGTTTGGTATGTTTAATTATAGCTCAGTGAATATCCCCAAATCAAACATGTGCATCTAGATCAGAAAATACAGTATTACGAGCACCCAGCGCCTCTCTATAGTTCTCTTCCATATCTTCTTTCCACTCTTTCCCAAAGGAGTGACTACTGTGACCTGTTTTGAACTTTGTATATGTGCACTCAGAATATGTGTATTTTTGCATCTTTTGCTAAACATTATTGGTGAGATTTACCTATGTTGTTGCATGTAGCTATAGTTTATTTTTTTATTGTTTCATAGTAATTTATTAAGACTATACCACAAGTTATTAAGTCATTCTACCATTGATATACAATAAATTGTTTCCTGCTTTTGATTATAACAAATAATGTGCTATGAACAATCTTGTAAATGACTTTTGATACACACTTGTATGCATTTCTGTTGGGTGTATATCAAGAAAGGAACTGTTGGGTCCTTAGCCTATATATATGTCCAACTTTAATAATGCTAACAGTTTTTCAAAGTGGTTATAGCAGTTGATCTCCTATAGTCTCAGTTGCTCCATATCCCAGTCAACACCTGGCATTGTCTGTATTTTTCATTTTAAACATTCTGATAGGTGTGTTGTGTTATGCCATTATCATTTTAATTTTCATTTCTTTGATGAGCACATTTTCTGATGCTTAATTGGCTATTTGGATATATTTTATAAAGGATCTGTTTAAGTCTTTTGAATGTATTCATTGTCTGCCTGTTTGTTTGTTTTTATTGATTTGTAATAGTTCTTCATATATTCTGGATATGAGTCCTTTGTTGGGTATACACATTGCAGATATCTTTTCCCACTTTAGCCTGTCTATTCATTTTCTTAATGGCTTGTTTGATAATAACAGTCCTTAATTTTAATGTAGTCCAATTTGTCAGATGTATTCTTGATAGTTAATGGTTATTGTTTCTTGTTTAGGAAACTTTTACTTAATCCAGTGTGATAAAGATTTCTCCTATGTTATATTGTAGAAGCCTTTTTTTAACCATTCACATCTACCTATCATTAAACTTTGTTTATGATATGAAATTTGGGTCAAAATTCTTTCTTTTCCCCCTCTATATGGATATGCCATTGACCTAGCACCATTTATTGAAAAGATTATTTCCTCACTGCACTACAGTTTCACCATTTTCATAAATCAAGTTATGGCATAAGTGTGTGTTTGTTTATGGTTTTTCTATTTGTATGACCGTGTGCGAATATCATGCTATTTTGTTTGCAGTAAGGATTGAGATGTCTAATGGTGTACATTTTTTAACTTTGTTCCTCTGAACTTTCTTGGTTATTCTTGGCCTTGTTTTTTTCTTATCAATTTCCAAACTACTCAATAGGATTTGGATTAGGATTGCATTCACTATATACTTTTATTTGAGTAAAAATGACTTATTTGCAATATAAAATCTTCTATTCATAAACATTCTGTATCTGTACATTGATTTAGACTTTTAAAATTTCTATAAATAATGTAAATTTTTTTGTAGAGGCTTTGTACCTTTTTCATTGGATTTGATTCCCGAAATACAATTTTTACAGATAGTTGCTATTTTAAATAAAATAATTCTTAAATTTTTTATTTTCTGTTTTTGCTTATGGAAGTGTAATTGATTTGCTAAATTCAGTTTTTAATTCAAATAGTTTATTTAAAGATAATTGTTATTTTTTCTGTATATGCAATCATGTTGTGAATAATGACAGCTTTATTTCTTCTTTTCCAAGCTTTATACATTTCTTTTTTTTTCTTGCTTTATTTCACTAATTAAGATCAATACTACTTTTATACCAGTGTATCACAAACATGCTGAACACTATATATTTATTTCACAAAGCATGGGCTCCTCTATCAGCTGGGATCTGTTACCTTAGGGTTCCCTGTCACCCTAACACCATCTAGCCCCTAGAAAACCTGTTCTTCATATTTCTTGTATTGTCTTTGAAACATAGGTGATAGCATCTAGATTTCCATGACAATTTGTGAGTTATGCTCATATTGATAATGAGGACAAACACTGCTTGGCAGTGAAGGGAGTTTGGAGTGGCAGAAGTATTTAGTAATAGGCAAATTAATTAACTTGACAAAATCTATTGTCCTAGATTGCATGAATGCATAGATTCCTTGTATAATGAAGAACTGTTTACTTCTCTTTGTGTTCTTATTTATAGTTCTGAAGATTAGTAAGTTATACATAAACTAACACCTTTTTTATTTGTTGTAGTAGTTCTGCATCTCAGCTAAGGAATTTTACAATAGAAAGCAATTTATATTACTCTTGAAAGTAGATGGTAAAAAATGCCAGACAAATATTAACCAAAAGAAACCTGGTGAGCTATATTAAAGTTATTATATTTTTTATTAATTTTTTTATTAGGTGAGAGGCAAGAAGGCAGGGAGGCAGAGAGACAGACTCCCGCATGCACCCCAACTGGGATCCACCTGGCAAGCCTCTTACAGGGCAATACTCTGCCCATCTTGGGCCACTGCTCCATTGTTTGGCAACTGAGCTATTTCAGCACCTGAGGCAAGGCCATAGAGCCATTCTCAGCACCTGGGGCCGACTTGCTCAAACCATTCGAGCCATGTTTGTGGGAGCAGAGGAGAGAAAGAGAAGGGGGATAGTGAAGAAGCAGATGGTCACTTCCCCTGACCAAGAATCAAACCTGGGACTTCCACACGCTGGGCCAACACTCTACTGCTGAGCCAACCAGCCAGGGCCTATTATTACATTTTGTTTCCTTCATGTTCCTCTGTTAAAACTATAGAGACTACATCATGCATGCTTAACTTACTGAAGTATGATATAAATAACTAGTTTTATCACTTTCTGGACATGGGAGAAGGTAGAAGAGGGTAAAGGGGGATATGATGATAGAAACTTGACTTGAGGTCACAAGCACACAATACTATATCTAGATGATGTATTATAGAATTATATACTTGAAACCTACATAATTTTATTAACCAGTGTCACCACAATAAATTTAGTTTAAAAAAAACATATTGTAATTCTATTTACTCTCCCCCCACATTTTGTATTACTATTTTCATGTATTTAAATTCTAAAGACACTTTGCATGGCTCAAGCTACTTTGTCTAGTCTCTGCTCCCTTCATCAGCAAGCCTTGCCTGTTTCATCATAATTAAGAAAACTCTCCCAACACTTTTCTTCTCTAGTCCTTTTTTCTTTTGTTTTTCTTCAACGACTTTTCACCTGAAATGAGATATTTGTCTTTTTTTTCTGTCTATTTCATTAGAATGTAAGCTTCATAGAGTCAGGGGCTGTCTATCATTTTTCATCAGGACTTGGCCCAATAAATATCTATTGGCTCACAAACGTAGGTCAGAGTTGCCCAGTAGGAACCACAGCCACTAACCTTCAGGAATGAGGAAAGCAGGGGCCCATATAGCACTGGAAGTCTGCTGCAAACCACAAGTCAGAGGACTTTTGTATCAAGAAAACTTGGGAAGGATACTAGGACCACTCCAGAAATAGCTAAGTGGGCAGGTGTTCTCTATTCCTGCTTTTCTTTCATTCAACATTTTCTGAACACCTGTTCTAATCTGGTTGCCAAACTAGGTGCTGAGTACAACGCTAGACTCCATGCTGTGTGCGGTAGACAGCATCCTCCATAAAATTCTCTCACAGATTGTCATTGGAAACAAGACCTGCCTGAAAGGTGAAAGGGTGTAATGGCTGGGATGACTGAAGACAATGTTGTCCCAAAAAGGCACGGTGATTGTTCTGTTGCTGAGGCTGTCTTGGGCTGAAGGAAATCAAGAGGTTTGGTCCTGATCCCCTTAGGTCAGTAATGTTAAAATGTGATACAAAAGGACATTTCCACATAAAGGCACTGAGGACTAGTTCAAGAAAATTCTAAATTCCAAGCCCCTGGATTTATAATTCCCTTGTTCCTCATTGCTGAGACTCCAGAACCAAAGGCCACCAGGCCTGGAAACTGGACTAGGATGCCACCCAGAGAGCAGCTCAGATGCCTAGTGTTTCCTTGACAACATATTAGCCTTTCTTTTGAATTTTTACTTTTTATGCACTAATCATATCTTAAAACTTCTAAAATGTTTCATCCTTATGTGCCTTTACAGTCACTGTTTTCTTCCTTAATAGTAGTTGGGCCAGAGGGGTATACAGGATACTTCCCTTGGGCTTTTGCCCATTTCTGAAATTAAAAAAATAATAATAATATCACAGGTTAATTCCTAGATTTTACTCACAGAATGGCCTGAAAAAAATAATCAGGATTTTTTTTTGTAGTTAGGGCTATCTTATTTTCACATTTTGAGCTCTTGTCCTTTTTCCCAGCCTGACAGGCAGATGGGAGGGCAGCTGGGCCTGCAATAAAAAGTGACCCTAGCAGCCAGTCCCTCTGCGTCATGGTCGGCCCTGACATAGACCAGACCGGTGTTCTGCATCTGAAAAGCAATTGGCATCTGCAGGCAGAGTGCATGGGAAGAAGCAGCATGGTGTGGGTGTGGGGAAGAGGCAGATCTCAGGGTGAGATGTTAGGATGGCATCCTCATGCAAGCCCCGCATTGCTGAAGCCTCCTTATGAGACTGCCAGCCTTGAAGGGGTCTCGTGGATGGATGTGCTCATACCTTTTAAAAGCCAGAATTTCTAGTATCTCTGTAAGTGCTGGTCTCAAGGTGCCCTCTCATTTCAAGCTACTAATCAGAGCATTTTCTGAAAGCTAATTGAACTGTGTGGAGGCTAATTCCCCATTCCTGCCTTCAATACCAGCCTGTGGAGCTAAGCCACTGGGAATGTTTGTTAGGCCGCAGACATAACTGGGTGCTCCCTGGGGGTGAGGCACGGGGCTGAATGTGACTAAACAGGTATGTGCCCCTTCTTTTTTTTTTGGATATGTCTAAACTTACATTAGGAAGAGAACTTTTTTTAACCCAGCAAACAACTCTTTTATATTGGACATCCATATAAAACATAGCAATAGGTATCATTTCTGAGCATCTTTAATATTCCACCATCATCTCAGTGCTTTCCTCCATGTTCTCAAAGACTCACAACCTTGCAAAGTAGTCATTGTTACACCCATCTCACAGATCAGGAAGATGTTGCTCAAGTGGTTAAAGAAATTGTCTCACAATGAGTAGGTTGCAAAGCTAGGGTTAGTATCACTAACGTAATGTTGAGGTACAGTCAGTTTTTCTCTCTATAATATTCCCCTTCTCTTCAAGGCAAGAAATAAAAAATGCTAAGATAATTCAGTAAGAGGTGGTAAATTTTCAATTCTTTAGCTCCCCACTCTTAATATGTGCAGGGGCTTTGGATTGTGCTATCCGCTTATATCAAAGCCAAAAGCAGTTTCTTTTGAATGGACTGATGACAACAATCTGTATCTTTTTCTGGTGATTTATTTTATCATCACCATTGTTTGGTAACAATTTTATTGTTATTAACAATATAATTGTATTTACTTTTATAAATATATTTTAAATACACATGTGTAATTGCAATAAATGATTATTGTAATAAATGTATTAAGTATAAGTATACAGGCAGCCCTTACACTTCATGTTTCTGTTTCTGTTTCTACCGTGCGCAGTGAGAACACAGTGCCTGTGTGCAGGGGGTCCACTGACAGGTTGCTGTGTAAAGTGAGAACCATTTGTCAGTATTCATTGTCAGCTCTGCACCTGGTACTGTGTGTGGTGTTTTACCCTTGCCATGTATTAGTTAGCTCTATCTGCTATTACCAAATACCACAGACTTACACAAATTTATTTTCTTATAGTTCTGGAGACTAGAAGTCCTAGATCGAGATTTCAGACTATTCAGTTTCTAGTGAGGGCTCTTTCCTAGCTTGCAGACTGCAGCCTTTTTCCTGTGTCCTCCTCATCTGGCAAAGACAACTGAGCTCTCTGCTGTCCTCTCTGTCAGGGCATCAATCCTGCGGGATCAGAGCCCTGCCTTTATTACTTCATTAAACCTTAATAGCTTCCTTATAGGTCCTATCTCCACATACAGCAGGTCCTTGAATAACATTGTTTCATTCAATGTTGTTTCATTATAACATAGATGAGATGTCATAAAACTTAACTCTTACTTATATCAATAAACCTGTGGTAAAATTGATTTCCTTTACATTGTTTCACTTAAACTTTCAGAGCCTATGAATGATGGTAAGTGAGGACTTACTGTACAATCACATTGAGAGTTAGAGCTCCAACACATATTGGGGGGAGGGGGATAAACATTTATTCTATAATGTCATGTATAGCATCGTTATAGGAAACATTTATTTTACAGATGAAGAAATTGAGGCTCAAAAAAGTAAGTTATAGTGGTAGCTCATGGCAGAAACAGTATTCAAGTTGACACTTGATTCTAAATTTCATATCTTTTCCACTAGCTAGACCACTTTCTAAACTTGATCTAGTTGCTCAATAAATATAAATATTATAATATATAAATAAGAAAAACAGCTAAACATGATTTCTCAGCTACCTTGTATACTATACTAGTGTGTTTTCTGCTGCCTTACTTTAAAAGAGGTACTTCAAGACAAATCAATATTATATAGCATTTTAACGATAGATTACAAAACAAAATGAACTAAAAAGTGTGACAGTTTTAAATTATGTTTGAGTGCTTGAAAAATGAGTATGTTTTTTCACAGTGCCAGAAACTTATATTACCAAGGGTGAAAACCCAAAAGCTATAAGACTTAAGTGTAGAAAGGAGTAGGAGTGATGGTTTAAAACACTGTTAAATGTGAATTTAAATGCACTAATATATTCTTAGAAAAGATATGCATCAAATAATATTTTAGTGGGCATAATACTTTATGTAAAAGTAATATACCCACATTTTAAGCAATTCAAGCAATAGAAAAATGTATAAAAATCCATATAAATATACATGTGTATGTTTTAAACAAAAATGACTCACACTAGACATCATATTATATAACTTGCTTTTTTGTTTTTATATTTAAATTGATATATTTTCATGTTGCTACATACAGATTTACCTCATTTTCTGTAGCAATAGCCTAGCATTCCATAGTAAGGTTGTAACATCATTTGTTAAACTATTCTCATGTTAATGGACATTTAGGTTTACTGCAGTCACAGATATGTAGCATTGAACATTTTAACACTTTTATCTGTATGCACACCGGCAGATAAATTATGCTATTTTTCTGTAGGATAAATGCAATGCTATATCAAAAACTTGTATACTAAGGATGCTGATAAACATTGCCAAATTACCTTTAAGATAAATTTTCATATTGAACATTTTCCAAAGACTCCTTCTCCGTGGCATATAATGAAATATTGTCATTGTTCTCAATGTACCGCATACCTTCCCTTTTGGTGACCTTGGATCAGAGGTTTGAAGGAAGTGAGGGAGATTGTCATGCCAGTATGGGATATGCTAGCAAAAACCCAATCTCAGTCTCCACTGAGTTTGCCTGTGGATTTGTGTGAAGTGAACTGACATTTATTGACTCAATTGGTAGTTTTTTTTCTCCTCATTTTTCTGGTTCATTCAACAAACACGTACTGCTTGTCCGCCTTGTGGGAGGGAAGGTGACGGGCACTTAGGTTGTTGCAGGGATGAGTGAGACAATATGGCCCACTCTCAACCCATGTGCTTTACTTTTCTTCTTCAGTTATTTTATTTTTTTAATTTATATACAGTAAAATTTATTCCTTTAAGTGTTTTCTTTTTAATCTAAACCTCAACTCAAACAAATAAAAGAAACATTATGTATGTATGTATTTATTTATTTTTGCTATTGAATATGCCCTTTGCTCTGGCTTAAATGTTTGTGTCCCTCCAAAATTCACGTGTTGAAAACTGTGCTCAGGTCCTGAGGGTAAAGTCCTCAGGAATGGGATTAGTGCTCTTAAAATAGAGGCCCCCCGGAGCTCCCTACTCCTTTCTGCCATGTGTGGATTCAAGGAGGAATCTGTGACTGAGGATCTCATCTCAGACTTCCAGCCTCCAGAACCCTGAGAATAAATGTCTGCTGTTTATAACCACCAAATCCGTGGTATTTTGTTATCACAGACCAAATGACTGAGACACCTTTTATACAGTTGGTAAATAAAATCAGCCAGCTTAGAGTTTTTTTGGGCCTCTGTACAAAAATAAAGGGGGCCATCCAGTGCCTGGAGTTTCCTAAGTCAACACTCTGTGCAGTCAAACTTTTTTTTTAATGTAAAATGTTGGTTACGGTTGGTTTTGGTTTGGTTTGATTTGGTGTTTTTTTTTATATAAATAAATTTTTATTTTAATGAGGTGACATCAATAAATCAGGGTACATATATTCAAAGAAAACATGTCCAGATTATCATGTCATTCAATTCTGTTGCATACCCATCACCCAAAGTCAGATTGTCCTCTGTCACCTTCTATCTAGTTTTCTTTGTGCCCCTCCCCCTACCCCTCCCCTTCCCCCTCCTTCCCTCCCCCCGCCCCCCGTATCCACCACACTCTTGTCCATGTCTCTTAGTCTCGTTTTTATGTCCCACCAATGTATGGAATCCTGCATTTCTTGTTTTTTTCTGATTTACTTATTTCACTCCGTATAATGTTATCAAGATCCCACCATTTTGTTGTAAGCGATCCAATGTCATCATTTCTTATGGCTGAATAGTATACCATGGTGTATATGCGCCACATCTTCTTTATCCATTCTTCTATTTTTTTTTACAGTGATTAAAGCCTTTAAGCAAACTCTTGGCCAATATAGCAAGAATCCATAAAAGAATAGTGTCCTTAACATGTTCACCAAGTCCAAGTTGGCCCCAACACCATGCCAAATCCCTGAAAAATGCAACCCAACCCCAGTTCAGTCTGTTAGGAGCTGTCACAAGGAGCAGGAGTCCAGGAAAAGTCCACACCCAGGAAAAGTTCACATGGTACTGGAATTGTTGTCACAATTCTATACTTTGCAGCTCACGTCCAAGTCCCAATGACCGCTGCTTCTAGCTGGTAATGATTCAGGTAGACTGGAAAAGCCATCTGCAGCATGTGTGGAGATGGAGCTTCTGTTCTCCTCTGCCTGGAGAGATGAGACCAGGTTGCTTTTCCCTGGAGCTCTGCGACTGTGGCTTGGTAAAGAGAACCTTGGGATACACTAAGCTGAGTGGCAAAGGTAGATTCATAATAGAAGTTGGCAAAAGGGGGAAAGAGAGCTCTAAATTAGGAGTAGGGCCCAGCCTGAAATATGAGTGGGGCATTGAGGTAGGAGGAATAAAGGAAACACTATATATTAAACAAAGCAGCAGAAAATAGGACTATGATTTGGTTTTGAGGTAAGCAGTATGTGGCCTTTGAAAATCGTGCCTGCCTTTTCTGAGCCTTTCTCCCCCCAGAGTTTAGAACAGAAGGCTTTTTCATTATAATAAAACAGAATGAATAAAAGAGGTTTAATGAAAGGCATAGTCTTCTGAGCTAAAACTGCGTTACCAACCTGGAGCCTTGGAAAATGCTAATATTCAGTATATTAAAAGGACAGCCAGCTTAGCCCCCTTAATGCCCATTTGCCTGAATTTATGAGATATCATTCTTTTCAGTTTGGCATTTTTAAAATTATCCAGTTGGGAGTGAGTCAAATTCTTTTTTCTGTCAGTAATTCATTAAAAATGCCAGTCGTACAAAACAAATCAAGCAAGACCATCTGCCTTTCAAAAATCCTTAAATACCCAGTGAGCAAGAGGGCCAGTACTCTTTGCACCTGAGCTGAGACTGATGCACTTAGAGGCACAGCCCCCGAACCCAGCACACCTGGCCCTGCGCCAGCCCCCACATTTTTACCTGAGGGGCAGTTGAACCTATCTAGCATCTGCTATTTCACTTGAAGAGGGCTAATGACATTGACCTCCCACGGCCGATAAAGCCCCAAGGGTTAACCTACTTTCTTTCCCTTTGGTGAACTTTTCAAGAGGACACTGAAGACTGGAAGCAGCTCCTTTGCTCACTGACAAAGAATTAGAGATGATCTTCATTTATCATTTATGATTTTTAATAGTAAATAGGGATGTAATATAAAGTATAATAGGGTTGTTTTTTGAGATAGTGTTCAATTCTTAGGATAAATGAATTTTTAAAAAATGATTTCTCCTAGAAAAAGCAAAATTACTTGAAAACATAATAAAATTGTTGGATAAAGTGAAATACGTAGCATTCATTCTTCTGACTAATAGGCACAAGTGTCTACTACTTGCTAGCCATTGTTATAAGTGCTTCGGTTTCTGCAGGGGACGAAACTGGCCAGAATTTCTGCCCTCTTAAAGCTTACCTTCTCGTAGGGTACAGAATAAGTAAACGATGCAGTGTTGGGATGATGCAAGTGCTATAGATTAAAAAAAATATACCGAGAAGAAGTTTGGGAAGTTATAAAGTCAAACTTTAATGCAAAAAAGAAATGCTGATTATGAGCTAAGCATGTAAAGCAAGTTATTTAAGGCCACCTTTCAGAATCTGGATTGTATCTGAAGCATTCTTTTTTTGTTTCCTGAGGGAATGACAGAAATATCACTGTGGAAAGATCCCCCTCTTCTTTGCTTCTAGCCACATAAAAATGTCTGGTATTTATGCCAACTTAAGCTAGGACTATATAGCATTAAATCAAAGCACACTCCGTTGATAAGAACAAGTTAGGAACAGTAACTCCTGCAGTTACAGAATTGCGGATTTTACTTTTCATATAAATAAAGTGACACAATCTTTGCTTCTTAATGGTGAAAGAGTTTTACCCTCAAATTATTCAGGTGTGCCTGAAGGAAACAGGAGAAAGCAATAGATCTGGACTTGGCTTTACAGCGGCATCTGGCAGGATGATATCTATCTGCCTGTACTACCACACCGTCGGCATGATATGATCTTTCGGACATGAAGAAAAAAAAAACCCAAGATGTATGTAGAACATTCAGTATAACTTTAACCATAAAAAGCCTTCCCTTGGTTTAAAAGAAAGGCTCTCTAAATCATGTTAGATTTGCCTTGGCTGAGCAGATCAATTCTACAGGGTGCAAAAATATTCTATAGAACAGTTGGTAAAGTGCAGATGAATTGAACTAAGTTAACCATATGTGCATTACTTTATCCTGTACCGATTTTAAGTGAGTCATCTGCATGACAACTAGAGGATATTTAGTACCAAATGGCCGAATTCACCAACAGGAATTTGGTAATCATGGAGCAAGCACAATCATAGTTCACACTCTGTTCAGTTTGGAGAAGCTCACATAGGCCTCCAAGCTCCGGTCACAGCCTCCTTTCCTGTCTTTCCTCCTGTTGTGGGGGGGGGGGCACTGTGCCTCCTGATGGCTGTTTGGAAGCAATGACTGCGCTGCAGTTTTATTTGCTTTCATACTAAATCAAAACAAAATGAATAAACAGAATAATGTGCACTCATACTAATACACGAATGATTGTCCTGTTGTTTATAGAACCAGATTTTACCTTCTCCTTTTACTTTTTTTGTTTGAATATAAAATGTCCTTGAAGTTGTAGCCTCTTCTAGGCAATGAGAACATTGTTCTTGCAGCAAGGAGAGGGAAATCCTTTGCCATGTTTAATGTGAGATGCCTGTCTGCAAAATGAAAGTCTGCCAGGAAGTGACTCCAGAGAGACTGGGTTTTGAGATGTTATAAAGCTGAGGAAGAAATCTTGGTCAGTGCACATAGGTCTTGACTCTTCTTCCATTCCTCAATGAGGATGTGGGCTCCCTGGAGCTGGGTTCGCTTCAAGAATCAAGAGATCACAATGCTTGTAAATATTCCTTGTTACACAGAAGCCCATACACTAAGAATCGAAGGGTTTTTCCCCCTCTCCAATACAATGTAAGTCTGAATATAAAAAGGCCAGGACATGGCATAAATTGGATTTTTCCTTCAAACCTGACATACCTCTACTCCAGAGGAGAATTGTGGTTGTAGCTGTGCATCTTAGGAGTAAGGGAAAAAATGCCCTAAGTTATGCTGCATCTAATGCTGATCTTTGGACCCAATCCATTCAGTTCCATGTCTTTAGGAACATGGAGAAGAGGTGCATGTAAGCTATTCCTCTAAGACTCTCACCTCTGAAGTACCACATTAACAGTGGCCTTCATATATATATATTTTAATGCTGCAATCATTATTCATACACCATCTTACCATATTCTTGTGTATATTTCCTTTAAGATGGCAAAAATAAATGATATGTGTATAAAATAAAATGCTGTAGTATATATAAATGAAAAGCCCTGGGCAGATAGCTTATTTTGAAGACAGTTTACCTCCACATCTGAGAGTTTTTATCAAAACGTTCAACAGAGTTTATACACATTTCTTCTGAAGTCAAAATAGAGTAAAAATCAAATGTTGAGCCAAATTCTCTTACCTAAACTATTTGCTTATTTTGAAGGAGGCATATTTGGATTGGCATTAGGTCCCTATTAAAGAAACAACTGATTAAATTGTATATAATTACAGTGTGCTATATGAAACTAACCATTTATCAGATGTACATTGTGTAGGGAGTACTCCAGGGCACTGTTGATATTTTGGGCTGGATGCTTCTTTGTTGTGACCTACTGTCCTGGGCACTGTAGGGTGTTTAGCAACATCCTTGGTCTCTGCCCTCTATATACCAGTAGCCCCTGACCCTCCTGTTGAGATAACCAAATATGTCCTCAGACATTGCATTTCCATTTTTAAACTAAGACTGAATTCTTTCTGTACTTACTAATGTGGCTCCTTTAGAATTAGAGCATCTGGAGGTAGTTGGATTTGGCATAAACTTGCTGTTCTCCATTTATAAATGCCACATAAAAGCCACTTGGCTTTGTTTTACTGAAATGGTAGTAATAAGTCAGACCTTGTATTAATAATATAACTTTTGGCAAGACCTTCCCCCAAATCCCCTTCTGCAAAAGAAGCAAAGTGCATATTAGGTCGTTTAGAAATCTTATCCTGTTCTCAACTCATCTTTTTCGATCAAAATTGTGCACAGTTTTTAAAAAAAAATATTTGTTGGCCCTGGCCGGTTGGCTCAGCGGTAGAGCCTCGGCCTGGCATGCAGGAGTCCCGGGTTCAATTCCCGGCCAGGGCACACAAGAGAGGCACCCATTTGCTTCTCCACCCCTCCCCCTCTCCTTCCTCTCTGTCTTTCTCTTCCCCTCCCACAGCGAGGCTCCATTGGAGCAAAGATGGCCTGGGCGCTGGGGATGGCTCTGTGGCCTCTGCCTCAGGCACTAGAATGGCTCTGGACACAACAGAGCGACGCCCCAGAGGGCATGCTGGATGGATCCCGGTCGAGCGCATGCGGGAGTCTGTCTGACTGCCTCCCCGTTTCCAACTTCGGAAAAATGAAAAAAATATATATATATATATCTGTTGAGTCTTCAATGTAGTTTTAACTTTGAAAACATCACCTTTATCAAAAGGAATGACTTGTTCAAATTATGACATATTAGCCTAACCTGTCGTGGCACAGCGGATGGAGTGTCGACCTAGAATGCTGAGGTTGCCGGTACAAATCCTTGGGCTTGCCTGGTCAGGGCACATATGGGAGTTGATTCTTCCTGCTCCTCCCCCCTTTTCTCTCTCTCTCTCTCTCTCTCTCTCTCTCTCTCTCTCTAAAAAATGAATGGATAAAATCTTTTAAAAAAACAAATTATGTCGTATTTACAAAATAGATATTATATGCTGCTATGTCCGAGTGCCATTCTCTTCCCCTTGCATTCCTCATCCAGTTTGATGGAGCAGCAATCAGCCATTCACTTAATCGAAAATTAGGGGATCAGGGAATGTGCAGATACTCCAGTACTTTCAGTCTTTGTATAGTACATTTTCACCAATGAAATAAAAGTTGGTTTTGCATCTCACTCGCATAATCGAACAACTTTCTTTGACTTGTTGTTTGTTTTTCTGATGTTCTTGTTCAATAAAAAAATCAAATCCTTTTTTTTATTGCTTCATATTCATTTTAAATATTCCCTAATTTTTTTGAGCAGTATATAGAGTCACCGAATTTCATGGCTCTGGGTTATCTGAAAGAGAAGTCTTCTGGGAAGACTAGCTCTTAAATTCTTCTTCAAATGAATTACCATTCTCTCCTAGTTATAATAACTGTGTCAGTATCAAGATCCCTGTATAGAAAATTAAATTATAAGATTATGGCAGAAGTACAAGTTGTGTTTGGATGTTAGCCTTATGTACAATAGATGTGCTGCAAATCATATTATGCCATGAGTTAGATTACTTCATAAATTAAAGACATTGAAATAGTTCAATGCATTCAACCAATATGAATTTACAAATTGCAAATAGTAAATATGGCAAAATACATTATTAGAAACATACGTTGTACAGGATCCAGTACCTAATAAGTTCTCAATCCAATAAATGTTGAGTTAAGCTCTTTATGATATATAATATGTAGAAGACTTTTCTTTTTTTTTTTTTTTTTTTTTTTTTTTTTTTTTCATTTTTCTGAAGCTGGAAACAGGGAGAGACAGTCAGACAGACTCCCGCATGCGCCCGACCGGGATCCACCCGGCACGCCCACCAGGGGCGGTGCTCTGCCCACCAGGGGGCGATGCTCTGCCCATCCTGGGCGTCGCCATGTTGCGACCAGAGCCACTCTAGCGCCTGAGGCAGAGGCCACAGAGCCATGCCCAGCGCCCGGGCCATCTTTGCTCCAATGGAGCCTCGGCTGCGGGAGGGGAAGAGAGAGACAGAGAGGAAAGCGCGGCGGAGGGGTGGAGAAGCAAATGGGCGCTTCTCCTGTGTGCCCTGGCCGGGAATCGAACCCGGGTCCTCCGCACGCTAGGCCGACGCTCTACCGCTGAGCCAACCGGCCAGGGCGAAGACTTTTCAAACTGTGAATTTTGCTTTAATATTTGGTCTATCTATGACTCTGGTCCTGGAATTCTTCTATTAATCATTAACAAAATTTCTCTTAAAATTAGTTTTCAAGGAGAATTTCATGAATAGGACAGTAAATGATCTGTCTTTATCTGATTCAGCTATACTGGAAGGTAAGTTAATAGTCCTAATATTTCTTAGAGTCCCTTCTAGTTCTATAATCATTTTTTTAGAGAAGGGGGAGAGAGAGAAGAGGGGGGAGGAAGCATCAACTCTCATATGTACCTTGACCAGGCAAGCCTGAGGTTTTGAACCGGCAACCTCAGTGATCCAGGTTGATGTTTTATCCACTGCACCACCACAGGCCAGGCTAGTTCTATAATCAATTCTCAAGTCATATGGGAAAAAATTACTTATTTCAGACAGTGTGTGCTAAAATCACTGAGAAAATGAAAGGTCTAGTTTATGGCTTTAGAAAGAATTTAAGGGGAGAAAACTTTGTAAATTAAATGGAAGGTGATAGAATGTTTGGAATGTAAACACTTGTATTAAATATTATTTTTAAAATTGGGGAGAAGTGCCAGTTGTTCCATGGAGTCATTCTTTTCTGGTGCATCTTATTTTTCTTTGTTGTTATCAATAATATGAAATAAATTAAGATTTCTTCATAAGTATTCCACCAAAATAGACAAAAAGAGTAAGTGGAAAGGCTGCTAGATAAAGCAGCACCTAAAATAATGGCTATATGCTATTTGGAGATTTGTAATGAATTATATTAGAGGAATGTGCATGATAAAAGTGGCATCTGTCATTTAAAAGCAATATAATTTATTTTAAAATGGATACGTATGCACTGCTTAGATTGACAGGTCTTTACATTTTTATGATAATTTTATCATTATCACCCCAATCTCCAGTATTTTATGTGCCGTTTGCTTTGGAATTTTCTTTGAATTAAAAATTGAACAATCTTATTGCAGTGCAGAAAGGATTTCATTACTTTCAGAGGTGACCTTCCAGATTCTATTAGGACAAGAAAATAGTCTTTAACAATGTCACTCAAAACCTATCTATCCAAACTGGCTTCATTATATTCTAGTACCTCCAAATAATCCAGAAACTCTTTCTTTGACATTTCTCCTTCACTCTGTCCTCTCCATCCAGAGGCAGTAATAATGTGTGTTATGGTGGTTTATTTGATAGTCTTCTGTATTGTTTTGCTTGTTTGATTCTGCCACTTGTGTTTTTAGTGCCCCTGATCTTTAAGTTGAGAGTGTCTTAAAGATAGGGATTAAATACCCTATTCCTTTGTGATTTTGCAGAGCCTAAGTCAGAATTTGTACCTAAAGGGCATTTGGAAATATTATTAACTGATTCTTTCTGATAAAATACCCCATGAGTCCTCTAAAGACTATCTTATTTATTATGCATATTTGATAAGAATTGCAAACTGAATATTAATCAACTATTTTCAGCTTTTCTGTTAAAGATATAATAGTGCCAAAGAAGATGAGGCTTTTATTGTTACTATGGAACAAGTCATAATAATTTTTATTTTAAAATTATACTAAAATATGTATTCAACCTAGCATTCCCAGCTGAGCCCAAGCAATTTCTTTTTTTTTTTATTAAATTTAATGCAGTGACATTGATAAATCAGGGTACATATGTTGAGAGAAAATATCTCTAGATTATTTTGACATTTGATTGTGCTGTATACCCCTCCCCCAATGTTAAATTGTCTTCTGTCATCTTCTATCTGGTTTTCTTTGTGCCCCTCCCCTCCCCTAACCCCTCTCTCCTTCTTCACCCCCTCCCCCCTCCCCCAACCTCCCGCCCCTGTTGCCATCACATTCTTGTTCATGTCTCTGAGTCTCATTTTTATGTCCCTTCTATGTATGGATTCATCTTAGTTGTTTTTTTTTCTGGTTTACTTATTTCACTCCGTATAATGTTGTCAAGGTCCATCCATGTTATTGTAAATGATCCGATGTCATCATTTCTTATGGCTGAGTAGTATTCCATAGTATATATGTACCAAAGCTTTTTAATCCACTCGTCCTCTGATGGACATTTGGAGCCCAAGCAATTTCTATAAGGGGTCACATTTTTTATTTCTCCAGTAGAATTCTTAATCTCATACACTTTCCCAGGTAACATTCTGGAAGATGGTATCTGATTTCACTACTTTAAGATATCTTTATTTTTTAATTAAATAAATCTATTTACAACTACCTCCTACTATACATAAAACTACTTAAATACTGTTCTCTATAATTTTCACTTAAATGTAAACAAGGCTATGAAAATAGCATGTATAAAAAATATAGTAGCAATTAACAGGTAGTTTCTGAAAAGTTTTCTCCTCTGGGAGGGATTCTATAAGCAACAGAATGTGAGGAATTTGGTTAGGTAACATGGAAAATAATCTTACATTAGAAAATGAAGAGGAACAGTGTACAAAGTCAAGCTGAAGAAATGAGATCTGTGTAACTGGGGAGGGAAAAGCAACAAACCTTAGTAATTCAGTGACTGTTTTCAGTTGTATGAAGAATAATGGCTGAAGAAATGAGATCTGTGTATCTGGGGAGGGAAAAGCAACAAACCTTAGTAATTCAGTGACTGTTTTCAGTTGTATGAAGAATAATGGCCTGTGTTATCTCCATAAATATACAAAGAGAAAGATTTTTTTTAAAAAAAGGAAATAAGCTTTAGATGGCAAAGATTATGTTTTGATATGATGAAAATATCCCCCAAATGAAGGCTGTTGTGTGTTAGAATAATTTATTTAGATGGACTGTGGAATTGTTTTATTAGAAAATCATAAGAAGAAGAAGACACATAAATGTGTGAAATGATGGGAACTAAATGACATTTTAAAGAGCTTCCTATTTTAATGGTTGTTAAGATTTCTTTCCATTTATTAATTAATTTATCTATTAACTTCCATGAGTCTATCACATATATCATCATCTCATAATTAAAGCTACTTAAATCTTCATTATGAAAGAAGGAAGAAGACTTTAATGTTTGGTTATTTCATAAGAACACATATTTTTGTCCCTCTTTCTTCATGTTCTCCTTCTTTTATTGTGGTCACTCCAATCAGACTAACTTCAAAATAGAAGGTAATTCTAGGCTTGCACAAAAATTTCTCTAGCCAGTATCAACAGAGGGTCAACATTTTAAAATACTTATAATGGAAAACGGTGACTATAACTGAAATTTAGTCAAGATATTTTTGCTGTGGCTCTTTATGAACATAAAGAATTGATATTTTGATTTCAAAATAAATCAGGTGAATTGTGTTTTAAAAGTGGAATTTTTTAAGTGGAAACATTTCTGGATTAGATGATTAGATGTTGTTTTCCAACTCTGGGTCTCTGTGTGTGTGTGTGTGTGTATTGTGAAAATTTTTAAATTACTATTATGTTGGCACAGCAGTGTTTTTCTTAAATTTGTAAAAGAGAATAGTTACCATGGACTGGAACTTGCAGGCAACTGGAATTCCTGTAACTCAGAACTACACACTCCAGAGAAGAATTGAAGAATTACTGGGACTCAAATGACCTCTTGTATCAAACACTGTACTTTGATTTGTGAATTAATTAGAAAAAGAGACAGAGAGAGAGAGAAGCATCAACTCATTTCACTTTGTTGTTTCATTTAGTTGTGCACTCATTGATTGCCTCTCATACACGCCCTGACCAGGGATTGAACCTGCCACCTCAGCATGCTGGGATGGCTCTATCCACTTAGCCACCCTCCGGGGCCTCAAGCATTGTACTTTTGAAACTCAGAGAATCAAATGAGGATAATAGTAACATCAGTGTGGTATATAGGTATACCACACAGAAATGTGTGGTATAGCTTTTAAAAAGTACAACACATACACACACACCATCCTACACATAAAAATTGTTTTAGAGCTACAGAAATGAAATTGAGGACATGAGTTTCTTTTTAAGTATTTGCTATGGAGTTGACTCAAGAATACATGGAGTGCTCTTGGGCCACACCAAGGTGATTTGGTCTTCTTTTTTTAAATATATTGATCCTCGTGGGCTACAACATGTGATTTTTTTTGTTTATTTGTTGTAATACTTTCGATGTAAAATATCCCCATACTAGATTCTGAGAAGCTTCAGCTTTGTGGAGCATTCATAAGCACCATGGACAGCTGCCAGATTCTTAACTGCTGTTCTGTAGTTGAACAACACTCAGAAACCAGTTAAGAACAAATTCAAGGCTCGTATTGTTCATGTGTTCATTATGAAGTCCCACCCTTGCATTTTTCTCACAAGACTGTCTCAAGTGAGCACTTCCATCTTCGAAGGGATCCTAGTTTGTGTACCATCTTAGGCAGATCCTTTTGCAGTATCTGGTAAATTATTGTGGATGCTCAGAAAGAATCAAATAATTGTCCAAAAGCCCTAAGTCAGCCTCAGTAAGTTGTTATTGACACACAGATAGGTTTTTAAAGATACAATATAGCAAGGCAAGAATTTCTTGTAACAGTTCAGCATGATACTAGTAGCAGCATCTACTGGTTTATCTCAAGCTAGCATTATCTATTTGTGTTACCTCCCTGGCCACTATAGGAGTATGTGTGAATTATATCATAAAGCTCCAATAGAATTTGGAGGGACTTTGTAGTTGTCGCAGATAAAGGCTAAGACTCTGAAAGTTGATGTGGCTTGCCTGAAGTCACAAACATTATATTCATGTTTTCCTAAACATGGTGCGTAGGCATGGTCAACTCAATTATATGTGTTAATAGAAACCCAAAGAGAGCATAATTCAGAAAGTAGGATAATAACATGATACAAACATTCTGAATCATTGGGTTAGTTATATGAAGTTTGATTAGGTTTAAAATGCAGTTTGCCTAATCAGTGAACTTACTGATATTTTTGTAAGTCCTCTAGAGTTGTTCTCAATCAGAAATGAAACTTCCCATGAATTCCTAAACTCAACCCAGACTTGTTTCTGTCTTTCCCTGCTCTGCTTCTCACCTTCTGAACTCTTTCTCTTCTACCATTAGTAGGGAAATAGATTAGATCAAATTTTCAAGCAGTCCTGTTTCTCTCATTAGTCACCCTCAGCTCTCATCCTGTACAACATAAATCTGGGAACCAAGATGGCAAAGATATCTTGAGAGCATTATGTATCATCTGAGATCATTGTAAAGAACTCAGATAAAACAAAAAAAAAATGGTGTGGAAAAGTATAGATTAAATGTAAAACAGAATAATAGTGCTAAAGAAATTAGTACTGGGTAATAAACCATTTACAAATTTTTCAGATGTTATACTTATTTCCTCTCCCACTAATTTAATGACAAAAGTGTTGTCATAGGTCTCTTGAGGAAGAGTTAGACTCTTCTGACCTGAAGCTTGATGCTGGTAACCAAAGGAGAGAATGACTTGTGACTGTGAGCACCAAGACAGCAAATTATGCCTCGGAAAACTCCTTCAAACAATAAAGCTTTAGCAGGACATGCCCAGAAAGGAAATTCATCAGAAACTTTGTTGTTTGGGATAATATATGAAGTGGAGGTGGAAAGGAGTTGGTGAGATTCACTTTGCAGAAGACTAGATTGCTTTCTGCCCATATTCCACCTAACAGCTAGTTGGAGATAAGTTCCTCTTTCTCACATAGCTTGAAATGTGTCAAGGAAAATGTGTCCCACTTCTCTCTAACCAGCTCTAGAATTTCAAAGGCATGACACTGATATATATAAATTCATAGAGTTATAAGAGAAACAAGTTAATACCACACTTTAAAGTTCCAGAAGTTAAAGAGGAGTGAAAAGTGAGTCATCTTTTAATGAGCTAATAGAAAGGCATTTCTACAGTGTGAACTGATGATCTGGGTATTTTTACATGTGTGAGATTCATCTCAGTTCTTGACATCCATGTCTCTTACACAGTGGCCATAAGCCTGCTTGGTGTAAGGGTCACAGGTGCCAGTCTAAGTAACACAGTGATGCTGTTACAACATTGTCATCTGCTTGTCATTGTTGTCTTCATATATCCCAATCCAAGTAGATCTTAACACATGCATATATTATTTTTGTTTAAATTACTGATTGATTTTTAAAGAGAGAGAAAAAGGGAGACAGAAAGAGAGAGAAAAAGAGAGAGAGAGAGGTCTGTTGCTTCACTTATCTATGCATTCTTTGGTTGACTCTTATATATACCCTTACCAGGAATCAAACCCACAACCTTGGCATATTGGGACAATGCTCTAACCAATAAAGCTACCCAGCCAAGGCTACATTGTCTTTTTTTTTTTTAATCTTTCTGAAGCTGGAAACGAGGAGAGACAGTCAGACAGACTCCCGCATGCACCCGACCTGGATCCACCCGGCATGCCCACCAGGGGGCGACGCTCTGCCCACCAGGGGGCGATGCTCTGCCCCTCCGGGGCATCGCTCTGCCATGACCAGAGCCACTCTAGCGCCTGGGGCAGAGGCCAAGGAGCCATCCCCAGCGCCCGGGCCATCCTTGCTCCAATGGAGCCTCGCTGCAGGAGGGGAAGAGAGAGACAGAGAGGAAGGAGAGGGGGAGGGGTGGAGAAGCAGATGGGCGCTTCTCCTATGTGCCCTGGCTGGGAATCGAACCCGGGACCCCTGCACGCCAGGCCGACACTCTACCACTGAGCCAACTGGCCAGGGCCCGTTGTCTTTTTATATCTAAAGTTTTAAGCAAAATTTTCATGTAGTTTAGTCATTAAAACTACTTCTTTGACCCTTTAAGAGAAAACCTTATCTATTATAATCACTGCAAGAGGCTTGAGATGATATTAATCATAGAAAAAGAAGAAAATCTGTAGAGAACAACTAAGAAAAAGTTAAAAGCCAAGTAAAAAAATCACAATCTGGAGCATAATATTGGGCTCAGGTCAGGTGAACTGGTATTGTATGACTTTATTGTTCATTAGTTTAACTTTTAAATTTAGACGACTTTGTATAGACTTTAGTTTTTCTAGAATTCTTAAAAAATCAAATACATAGGCTTTTTGTTGTTGTTGTGACAAAGTTCTTAAAGACCTCTGAGATAAATATTTGGGCAGCATATTTTTACTGATAAATACATTCATCCTCATTCTTTGAAAATTGGGAATCCATATATATTGCGCATGCCAGTTCTTGGTAAATGACAATACTAAATTGCCCTAACCATTTTATTCTACCACCATCTTCAAATAAACTGGTTTGTATGGGGATGTTTATGCAGCACCTTTCTCCCATGGAACCTTAGTGTGGGTCTCTTTCTAACTTAACATTCCTGTTTTCTTTTCTGAATACTTGAGAGCCAGTGAGTCAGCATAGTATGTTCAACGTTGCAGAGAAATATACTGCAAAGCTTAGAGCCCTTTGGGCCATTTTTCAGGGTGCTATTCATTAGCTCTTACCTTATGATTCTGTCTCTACATATTGTCAAGTGATGTGACTGTCTCAGGAGAAGCTCTCACAGTCTTTGGCAAGGTGAACTGCAGTTCATTCATTATCTAGAACTCAGATGTCAGATTAGAACTTCAAGCATCTGGAATAACACCAAACCAGGTTTGACAGGAGAGAAGGGAAGTGTTGGGAACACATATTATATAAATATGTATTTTAAAGGATTTTTTCTGGACTCCGAGCAGGCAAAAGTAACAGTAGTAACTAGGAGTCCTAATCCTGAAACCTGGAGACCACTCTTGCTTGTGTTTATGCACAGCTTCACAAAAGGACTCCTATACATAAGAGTGACCATAGGCCATTAACACACACACACACACACACACACACACACACACACACCCCACAGTCAATATTACTGATATTCTGTTGTAAAAGAGAGGGGAAAAGTGTGTGTTTTGAAAGATTTTAATCAGTGAAAACATGGAAAATATGAAAGTAAAATTACTTAATTTTTAAAAGTTCTACTTAATGTGTTCACAAGTTATTCCCTGGAGAGTCTTGGAAACTGAGGTTTTGTGGACCTCATATAATAGGTGGTGAGATTCAGGTTTGCTGAGAGTGCTCTGACCATTTACAGAGCTCTACAAGAAGTCAGAGAACATCTTTAACTTCTCTCTAAATGTACAATTTTCTTCTCACTTATAATTTTTCCTGGATATTTGCAGTTCTTTCCAGAAGAAAGTCAGCATCTCAGAAATTATTCTAGTATATCTTAAGGAATTTGGGAAGAGTATAATAAATTTTCAGGGGGGAAAACATTCAACAAAATAAGGACCTCAGTACATGAATAAATTTACTAGGGCTGTAGTCCAAGTGATGCCGAACTGAGAGGCCTATACAGCAATGCTAACAAGAGCCTTGTAGAAACACTTTGGTTTGTGAAAGACAAATACAGGCCTTTAATCAAGTGCTTTTCTAACTATGAGAATGCTTTTTGTCCATTGGCAGGAAAATATCAATGTTTGTAATGGGTGAGAACATTGTTTCTTGATTATATGAAATGACTGTAATTTTAGGTCTCAATAGCACATACTATTCATAAGTGTGGCTGAAAAATACATTTAAAATGTCTTATTTGTGTACTCAAAGCATCATTTTAGAGATGGTGAGTAAAAGTGTGCCCATTATTAGAAAATTCCCTTAGAACTTGTCATTGTTGTATACGACAACCAACACAAATTTTAGTAGCGCAGTAAGGTTGAAGCCTTTCTGTTGGTGACATGTGTCCATTGCCCTCCAGTGAGAACACTCTACCTCTTCTGGCTTTCCAGTGGTACTTCCTTTCTTCATTTGTTTAGCAAATATTTATAAACCATCTACAATTGTCTGGGTAGTAGAAGCCAGGGTTATATCAATGAACAAAACAGGTTAAAACAGAAAAGAAACAAAGAACTATCTGCTATAATATTAAGCAGTGGTAAATACTATGAGGAAAACTACAACAGGGTAAGGGAACAGAACAAGGTGGGTGTCTGTTTTAGCCTGGGTTTTGAAAAAGTTTCCCTAGATATGACTTTTGAGTACAGACCTAAATTAAGTGAGGGAGTAACTCATGCCACTATCTAAGGCAGTGATTCTTAACTGGGGGAGAGGGGTTGATTTTGTCTTTCAAGGGACTTTTGGTACCTGGAGACCTTTTTGGTTGTCAGAACCTGGTCAGTGTGGGAGTAGGGGGTGGATATGGGTGGTTGTTGCTTACATCTAGTGGGTAGAGGTCAGAGATGCTGCTAAACATCCAACAATGCACAGGGCATCTCCCTGTAACAAAGAACTCCCCAGCCCAAAATATTAATAGCACTGAGATAAAAGGACTTGATCTAGGAAAACAGAATTCTAGGCCAAGAAGGAACTACAAACAGAACAGGCTCTGAGATAGGAGTTTGCTTGGCACATTTGAAGAAGACTTTGTGACTGGAGAATGGTGACAGAGATACTTAACAAAGAAAAGAACTTAAAGAATAGCTTAGAGCTAGGTCATGTGGGGTAACAGTCAGGACCTCTACTTTTCCATTCTTCAGCTGCCTCCCACACTACTAAGCTCCTGCCACAACCCTCATAGAACTAGTTGGCTTTGCTAGCAGATGTTCAGGGAAGCTGACTCTTGGTTTTTGTGGAAGAAAAAGATTTCATACCTGTTTTTAGAGTTTTTTTTAAATTATTGATTGATTTTTTAGACAGAGAGGAAGAGAGACAGATAGAAACATTGATCTGTTCCTGTATGTACCCTGACTGGGGATCGAACCCACAACCTTTGAGTATTGGGATGATGCTCTAACCAACCAAGCTATCTGTCCAGGGCTCACATACTTGTTTACCTAAAGAGTAAGTTCTCCACACCCATCATGTCCAGTAAAGGGAATCTTATAATTGGCTCTCCAAAGATCGGGAAGATCAGTTCACTGAAGTTCCAGAATGGAGTTCTCCAAAGTTGTAATCACTAGTCTCATGCACCTATTTGAATTTAAATTAATAGAAATGAAATAAAATAAAAAATTCAGTTCTTCAGATGTACTAGCCATATTTCAAGCACTCAATAGCTACATAGCTGCCATTTTGGACAGCTCAGATATAGAGCATTTTCATTATTGTTTTATTGGGAAATACTGTTGTCAAATAATGATATGAGAAATCTTTGAATGAAGAATCTGTTTCCTTTTGTGAATGATAAGGAAACTAGAACCAAGAAAGTTCATTTGATAGGCCCAAGGTAACTGTATTAGTTTTTTCCCCAAATATAAACACACCAAATTTAGTAGCTCAAAACAGAAATCACTTCTTTAGTTTACAGTTGTGTGGGTCATCAGTCTGAGCTGGACACAACATGGCAGTCCTTCCCATTTCAGCTGGGTTAACACATGTGACTGCTGGGATAGCCTCAGCCATGGTGGCTCATTATCTACTCTTTGTGTCTGCCATCTCTAGAAGACTACACAGGGCTAGTTCACACGGTTGTGACAGCAGGAATCTGAAGAACAAGAACCAAAGCCCAGGTTTGAGACACTCAAATCATTTCTAAGTCACTGCATTAATGAAAGAAAGTCATAACACAAGTCCAGATTCAAAAGGTAGAGAAACTGACTCTTGCTGAGAGGAAGAATGGTGGCCATTTTTAAATATACTGCCATCCCATAGCTAATCCAATCTCAAACCCCAGTTTGGTATGTCTAGTGGTGTTACTCTAAATTTCTTAGAGTTTTTCTTGTCCTCTTTCTGTGATGCCTTCTGAGTCCTGTTCCATTAAAATTCATGTGTTTGATTTCTGGGTCATTTAGAAATTAAAAAAAAAAAATGAAA
The DNA here is from genome assembly GCF_036850765.1 of Saccopteryx bilineata. Lineage (NCBI taxonomy): Eukaryota > Metazoa > Chordata > Mammalia > Chiroptera > Emballonuridae > Saccopteryx > Saccopteryx bilineata. Next base: position 81,214,697 of record NC_089491.1, on the reverse strand, counting down.
CAAGTACCTTAGGTAGCAAATGGTATATGCTCAATTAGTACTCAATTCATTCTCTCATATTATCCAGAAAAATGACAGACACTTTTTAGTAAATAATTAGAAAACAAACTTCATTTTATAAAATATTTAGGAAGAATATTGAGAAAATATTTTCAAAACATTGATGCTGTAGATAGGCCCCTCCAAAAATGATCATCTAAAGCACAAGATTAATTTTGGAATTGGAGACACATTGAGGAGAATCCAGCTATGAAGCTGGAGCACAGGTGAGTCTCAGAGTAGGAGCAGAATAAAGTTAGGGTCAGTGCTTCTATGGTCAGTAGGAGAAGATTGTAAAAGATTATGATCCCAGGTAAATAACACAGAAGTAGACTGTTGATGTTAAGTAGATTCATTCAACATGGCTGCAATCAATGGTTTCTTGTGCCATTAATTTCTTTAAATTTATATCCAAAATTCTGCTATGAAAATTTGAACAACTTTTCTAGAAAATAAATTGGCAGGATGCATTAATGGATTTAAAATGTTGTTACAGTTTTCTAAGAATTTCCATTTCAAGGAATTTATCTAAACAAATGCTCAGCTGTACAGTGCAACATGGAATGTCCATGAATATTAATTGTAATAATGGTTATTAATTTAAAAAATTGGTACCAATATAATTAAGCAGCAATAAAACAATCAGTAAATCGAGTATGCTAGTCATTAAAAATAAGTTATTTATAAATAGCAAAATCTTTAGGCTACAAATTTAGTGGGATAAAATTATCTAATCTGTATATATATTCTAATTCTTCTTTAAAATACATGTTTTATATCTTCTACAACAAAACATGCATTACTTTTACAAACAGAAGAAAGTTTTAAAAATGTATTTTATATAATATAAAATACTTAATGACCATTTACCTCTAGGAGGGTTATATTTAAATGCTATTGCTTTAAGACAAAAGGCCAAAAATTTACAGAGGTATAAATAGATCCAAAGTAATTAATGAGTTTCTCTAAATTTTTCCAATACAACCTTTAAGGATGGTAAGTTGGTAAGGTGTTTTGTTTACTAAAGAGAGTTTTATTTAACATTTTAAAAAGGAGAAGAAAATGCCTGGCCAGGCATTGGCGCAGTGGATAGAGCACCGGACTGGGATGTGAAGGACCCAGGTTCGAGACCCCGAGGTTGCCAGCTTGAGCATGGGCTTATCTGGTTTGGGCAAAGCTCACTAGATTGGACCTAAGGTCGCTGGCTTTAGCAAGGGGTTATTCGGTCTGCAGAAAGCCCACGGTTAAGGAACATATGAGAAAGCAATCAATGAACAACTAAGGTGTCGCAACAAAAAACTGATGATTGATGCTTCTCATCTCTTTCCATTCCTGTCTGTCTATCCCTCTCTCTGAATCTCTCTCTGTCTCTGTAAAAAAAAAAAAAAAGGAGAAGAAATCTTGACTCACCTTTTTTAAGGAACATCAGGGACAAGCTTCAGTTTTACACGGGGTTACACATATTTTTGTCGTGAGTACTTCATAGTCTTCTTAGATTTACCCACTAATGAATCCTATTTTTTTTTTACATTTATAGTTTTCATTTTCACTGTAACTCTGTCTTACTTAAAAAATTCTACATGGTTAAAAATTCAAACAGTACAAAAATGGTCACAGTGAAAAATAATTCTCCCCATCCCAGATCCTCAGTCCCCCAATGTCCCTTCCCACGAGCACATGTTAGGTGTATTTTTCCATCAGTAATCTATGATTGTACAACATTTTTATATGCATAGACTCTTGCCCTTTATTTCCTATTTTATTTAATTGGGAGATGAACTTTTGTTAGCACTTAGGAATCTCAGTCTTTCCAAGAACCATGTGGAATCCTCGTCTTCAGTCTTAGGTTTGAACTGCCCTCAGCGTTCTGGACAGTTTTCTCTGTTGCTCTTATCCCAGCCTCCCTCAGGCTCCTCGTGCTAAAACATCTCATGACTTCTTGGAGCGGTAGATTCCCTGCTGTTGTTCGGGTGCACAATAAAGATTGTTTTACTGTCCCCCGGACTCTTCCGATGGTGAGTAGGGGACTATCAGGTTTATGCTTAATTAGCTAGCCCATTTTTCTCAATTATTTAAGGACTGGTCCATAGGGGATCCAGAAGTCCTTTCAGGCATGGAAATTGGATTTGGGAGCTCCTGGTTCTGAGTCCCTTCTGCATCTTTTCTCCTCACTGTGTAATTTTCCACTTGCCCGCACTGCAGCTTCTGTTTTGCCTTTCTGCCCACACACTAGAGATCTTGTTCTAAGCTCTAGGTATTACTCAGTGACTGTTTTCTAACTTTAAAAACAAGTTTAAAGGACAAAATATCTTCATAATTGCAGATATTGATTTCATATTTCTACTTAGAATACTATATGTTATGTACTTTTGTTTCTTTAGTTGGATGTCATCCTTAATCCCAGGCATTAGCTCTGTGTTAAAGGATGAAAGCTCAGGGAAGAATTAGGCTCCTCAGTCAGTAGAGTTTACCCTTACTCCTAAATTGGCTGAGAACCTGGTAGTGGATGCCTTTAAAATCTTCTTTAAATGCTAAGGGCAGTAGCTCTTAAATGTTGTGGTCTCAGGTCGCCTTTAGACTCTTAGAAACTGCTCTTTCTAAAATGAATAAATAGGTGACGTCATGGAAATGGCGCCGTGAGCAGCGCGTCCGACAGATCTCCCCAAAATCACAACAAATTTATCAACTAGAAATAGAAAAATTTATCCTCGGAGCATTCCGGAGTTCCACACAAACTGAAAGCGAAAGGACTGTTATCACTTGAATCTGAGAGACGAGGGTGTGGAGGAAGCTACCGCAGGGACGTTCATTCAAGCCACGGAGGGAGTGCGCCTGTGGTGAGTCAGCCCACACTCGGGAGCGGCGAGCAGCCCCCGGCGCGCGCCCAGTCCGGTTGCAGAGCGAGCACCGCTAACGTTCCCAGCGGCCCGCACACTGCGAGTGAGAGTCGCCAGCCACCGGTGCCCGGAGCACCCCATTCGTGCGCGTGCCCTGGGCATTCCACGCGCCCAGAGCGCCCTACTGGCCCACACACCCAGGGTGCCCCATTATCCTGTGCCCGGTGTGCCCCAGCCGCCAGCAGCGGGGCGAGCGGGAGAGGCGCCAGGGCGGTCTTCCCTACTTGGGAGATTCTCTCTGTGGGCGGGGCACCTCAAGCTAACAATCAAGCATTGGGGGAGGGGCACGTGCAGGCTGAAATACCTTCGGGAGCACAGCTGCGACCCAATCACTGAAATTAGCTTAACCCATGAAATCTGCGCACCCACGGGTTCTAATTGATAAGATCTCTCTCAGTTCAGCGATCCAAGACAAGAGGCGTGATATTTTTTAGTGCCTCTCACTAAAGGGGCGGGGGCAACTTCTGATTGATAGAGCCTCCATATTCAGGGATAAACACTAACAAGAGGGACTTGGCAGATAATAAGATCTATACTACACTAGTCGCAAGCAGAGACTAGTGCCTCTTCTTTCCAGCCAAAACAGGCTACAAAGTGTGGAAAGCCTGGGTTGAGAGGTCCAACTGAATGCTAGGTGCTGAACAGTCACCTTGACAACAATTGACTCCCATCCCCGCCTGATTACACTGGAGGCCCTGACTGCCAGAGCCTTTCCCAAAGCCTTGCGCTGAGTGGGGATAGAGTGGGGATTTCCCAGCTCTTTGAGCCTCTTACTCCCCAGGCAGAAGCAGTTACAGCCTTATAGCTGGATCACCAGGCTGCTAATTCAGGAAGGGGGGACTAGGAGAGAGAATCCAGGAAAGCAAACTCTCTCATCGTTGGACCCTGCAAATGCCAACAACCCTTGACTACCAGCAAGACTAAAGCCAATTATATGATATTGCCATAGAATCCCATCAACTGCAAATCCCTACCTAAGTGTGACACAGGGGCAGAGCCTGGGATACAGAGTCACCGACCAGGAAGAGGGAGAGAAAAGAAAAAGGAAGAAGTTAACCTCTCAAAATCAAGAAAAATCCACAGACTTTACAACTTGTTCCACTAATACTTTTTTTGTTGTTGTTTGTTTCTTCTATCTTATTGCCTTTATTTCCTCCACCTTGGTCCTTCTATTCTCTGCCCATCTTATGCTTCCCTTTTCTTGAACTACACTACCCATGAATGTTACATTTTATTTCTCTTCTTCATCCTCACCCTCCTTTAAGGTTATACTCCAAAACACTTAACTCTCACTCTCTCCTCTTTTGTTTTTTTTTTTGTTTTGCTTTATTTTGTTTTTTCTCTTCCTTTTTTTTTTCTTCCTTCGTTTTTCTCTTTTTCTTATTTTTTCCTTTCTATTCATTTTTTCTTTTCTCATTTTACTTTCCTCCCATTTAATCCTCAATCACGAACAAATTAGTTAATTTGGGACTCAAGGCTTTTTTTGGCTTTATTTTTCTTTTTCACTTTTGTTTTTGTTTTTTTCTTGTTTGTTTATTTTTGTGGCATTTTGGGTCCTCCCAACCCAAGGTCTCCATTGTATTTAGTCTTCGCTCCACTTAATACAACAGATTTTTACTTATTATTTTTATTTTTTCTTCTTTATTATTCTTTTTTGGTCCTTTTTTCTGATTCCCTCTTATCCCTCTCATTATATCTCTTAGTTGACCATCACTTACAAGCAAATCATCTTATGCTTGTCTAAGATTTTCTTCCTTTTTTTTTTTTTGCATTTAGTTGGTCCCTACTCCCTTTTTTTGCCCCTTGAACTCTTCACCCCAAATCAGGCCCTCCATTATAGGCACGATATTTCCCTGAGAAGGGGAGAGGAGAGAAAGAAAAGAAAGAAAAAAGGGGGAAATAATAAATTATTACTGTTTTTTTTTTTGTGGGGTGTTTTACCTTTTTTTTTTTTTTTTTTACTTTTTACTCTTTATTAATTATAATTAGTGCTATCAACAAGACCACCCTCAGATGCCAATAAGAAAGAGGAAATCGAATATTATGGATACAGAAGAAAGAGAGGTAACACAAATAGATGTGGAAAAATCTATGGAGAAAAGACAACATATTGGAAGGCTTGGAGCTAAATGACAGAGAATTTAAAATAGAAATCTTAAAAATACTCAGAGATATACAAGAAAACACAGAAAGGCAATATAGGGAGATCAGAAAACAACTCAGTGAACACAAAGAATATATTACCAAGGAAATTGAAACTATAAAAACAAATCAAACAGAAATGAAAAACTCATTTCACAAGCTGAAAAATGAGGTAACAAGCTTAGCTAACAGAACAGACCAGATTGAAGATAGGATTAGTGAAATAGAAGACAAACAACTTGAGGCACAACAGAGAGAAGAAGAAAGAGACTCAAAAATAATAAAAAACGAGAAAGCCCTACAGGAATTGTCAGACTCCATCAGAAAGAATAACATAAGAATAATAGGTATATCAGAGGGAGAAGAGAAAGAAAATGGAATGGAGAATATACTCAAACAAATAATAGACGAGAACTTCCCAAGCCTGTGGAAAGAACTAAAGCCTCAAATTCAAGAAGCAAACAGAACACTGAGTTTTCTTAACCCCAACAAACCCACTCCAAGGCACATCATAATAAAGATGACACAAACCAATGACAAAGAAAAAATTCTCAAGGCAGCCAGGGAAAAGAAGAGTACAACATATAAAGGAAGGCCTATTAGATTATCATCAGATTTCTCAGCAGAAACTCTACAAGCTAGAAGAGAGTGGACCCCAATATTTAAAGCCCTGAAAGAGAGGAACTTTCAGCCAAGAATACTATACCCATCAAAGCTATCCTTCAAGTAAGAAGGAGATATAAAAACATTCACAAATACAGAAAAGATGAGAGAATTTATCAACAGAAAGCCCCCACTCCAGGAAATACTAAAGGGGGTTTTCCAACAAGATTCAAAGAACAAAAGAAAACAACACCACAAGTAACAGCTCCACCAAGAACACAATAAAACCAAACTTAAACTGTGACAACAAAGGAAAAAAGGGGGGAGAGGATGGAGATTAACAGTAGCAAAGGACGATGAAGTGCAGAAATACTCATAAGATAGGGTACTACAATGAATATGATAGGTACCCTTTACATTACTTAATGGTAACCACCCTTGAAAAAACCACCACAAAAACACTTGACTTAAAAAAGGTAGCAACAGAGGAAAGAAGTATGGAACACAAACAAACAAAAACAAATGATAGAAAAACAAAAGAGAAGAATCAAACTAGATACAAAACTAACAGAAAGCAATTTATAAAATGGCAGTAGGGAACCCACAAGTGTCAATAATTACACTAAATGTAAATGGATTAAACTTACCAATAAAAAGACACAGAGTAGCAGAATGGATTAAAAAAGAAAATCCAACTATATGCTGCCTACAAGAAACACATCTAAGCAACAAGGATAAAAACAAATTCAAAGTGAAAGGCTGGAAAACAATACTCCAAGCGAACAACACCCAAAAAAAAGCAGGTGTAGCAATACTCATATCTAATAATGCTGACTACAAGACAGAAAAAGTACTCAGAGACAAAAATGGTCATTTCATAATGATTAAGGGGAAGTTGAATCAAGAAGACATAACAATCCTTAATATATATGCACCAAACCAAGGAGCACCAAAATATATAAGACAGCTACTTATTGACCTTAAAACAAAAACTAACAAAAATACAATCATACTTGGAGACCTCAATACACCGCTGACGGCTCTAGATCGGTCATCCAAACAGAGAATCAATAAAGATATAGTGGCCTTAAATGAAATACTAGAACACCTGGATATGATAGACATCTACAGGACACTTCATCCCAAAGCGACAGAGTATACATTTTTCTCTAGTGTACATGGAACATTCTCAAGAATTGACCATATGTTGGGCCACAAAGACAATATCAGCAAATTTAGAAAAATTGAAATTGTACCAAGCATATTTTCTGATCATAAAGCCTTGAAACTAGAATTCAACTGCAAAAAAGAGGGGGGAAAACCCACAAAAATGTGGAAACTAAACAACATACTTCTAAAAAATGAATGGGTCAAAGAAGAAATAAGCGCAGAGATCAAAAGATATATACAGACAAATGAAAATGAAAATACGACATATCAGAATCTCTGGGATGCAGCAAAAGCAGTAATAAGAGGAAAGTTCGTATCACTTCAGGCCTATATGAACAAACAAGAGAGAGCCGAAGTAAACCACTTAACTTCACACCTTAAGGAACTAGAAAAAGAAGAACAAAGACAACCCAAAACCAGCCGAAGAAAGGAGATAATAAAAATCAGAGCAGAAATAAATGAAATAGAGAACAGAAAAACTATAGAAAAAATCAATAAAACAAGGAGCTGGTTCTTTGAAAAGATCAACAAAATTGACAAACCCTTGGCAAGACTCACCAAGGAAAAAAGGCACAGGACTCAAATAAATAAAATCCAAAATGAAAGCGGAGAGATCACCACAGACATCATAGATATACAAAGAATTATTGTAGAATACTATGAAAAATTATATGCCACCAAATACAACAATCTAGAAGAAATGGATAAACTCCTAGAACAATACAACCTTCCTAGACTGAGTCATGAAGAAGCAGAAAGCCTAAACAGACCAATCAGCAGGGAGGAAATAGAAAAAACTATTAAAAACCTCCCCAAAAATAAAAGTCCAGGCCCAGACGGTTATACTAGTGAATTCTATCAAACATTCAAAGAAGACTTGGTTCCTATTCTACTCAAAGTCTTCCAAAAAATTGAAGAAGAAGCAATACTTCCAAACACATTTTATGAGGCCAACATAACCCTCATACCAAAACCAGGCAAGGATGGCACAAAGAAAGAAAACTACAGACCAATATCTCTAATGAATACAGATGCTAAAATACTAAACAAAATACTGGCAAACCGAATACAACAACATATTAAAAAAATAATACATCATGATCAAGTGGGATTCATCCCAGAATCTCAAGGATGGTTCAACATACGCAAAACGGTTAACGTAATACACCATATCAACAAAACAAAGAACAAAAACCACATGATCTTATCAATAGATACAGAAAAGGCTTTTGATAAAATACAACACAATTTTATGTTTAAGACTCTCAACAAAATGGGTATAGAAGGAAAATATCTCAACATGATAAAGGCCATATATGATAAACCATCAGCCAACATCCTATTAAACGGCATAAAACTGAGGACTTTCTACCTTAAATCAGGAACAAGACAGGGTTGTCCACTCTCTCCACTCTTATTTAACGTGGTGCTAGAAGTTCTGGCCAGAGCAATCAGACAAGACAAAGAAATAAAAGGCATCCATATCGGAAAAGAAGAAGTAAAGGTATCACTTTTTGCTGATGATATGATCCTATACATCGAAAACCCGAAGGACTCCACAAAAAGATTATTAGAAACAATAAACCAATACAGTAAGGTCGCAGGATACAAAATTAACATACAAAAGTCCATAGCCTTTCTATATGCCAACAATGAAATATTAGAAAACGAACTCAAAAAAATAATCCCCTTCACGATTGCAACAAAAAAAAAATAAAATACCTAGGAATAAACATAACAAAGAATGTAAAGGACCTATATAATGAAAATTACAAAGCATTGTTAAGGGAAATCGAAAAAGATACAATGAGATGGAAAAATATTCCTTGTTCTTGGATAGGAAGAATAAATATAATCAAAATGGCCATATTACCCAAAGCAATATACAAATTTAATGCAATTCCCATCAAAATTCCTATGACATTTTTTAAAGAAATGGAACAAAAAATCATCAGATTTATATGGAACTATAAAAAACCCCGAATAGCCAAAACAATCCTAAGGAAAAAGAATGAAGCTGGGGGCATTACAATACCTGACTTTAAACTATATTATAGGGCCACGATAATCAAAACAGCATGGTATTGGCAGAAAAATAGACACTCAGACCAATGGAACAGAATAGAAAGCCCAGAAATAAAACCACATATATATGGTCAAATAATCTTTGATAAAGGGGCCAACAACACACAATGGAGAAAAGAAAGCCTCTTCAACAAATGGTGTTGGGAAAACTGGAAAGCCACATGCAAAAGAATGAAACTCGACTACAGCCTGTCCCCGTGTACTAAAATTAATTCAAAATGGATCAAAGACCTAAATATAAGACCTGAAACAATAAAGTACATAGAAGAAGACATAGGTACTAAAATCATGGACCTGGGTTTTAAAGAACATTTTATGAACTTGACTCCAATGGCAAGAGAAGTGAAGGCAAAGATAAATGAATGGGACTACATCAGAATAAAAAAGCTCAGCAAGAGAAACTGATATCAAAATAAACAGACAGCCAACTAAATGGGAAATGATATTTTCAAACAACAGCTCAGATAAGGGCCTAATATCCAAAATTTACAAAGAACTCATAAAACTCAACAACAAACAAACAAACAATCCAATAAAAAAATGGGAAGAGGACATGAACAGACACTTCTCCCAGGAAGAGATACAAATGGCCAACAGATATATGAAAAGATGCTCAGCTTCATTAGTTATTAGAGAAATGCAAATCAAAACTACAATGAGATACCACCTCACTCCTGTTAGATTAGCTATTATCAACAAGACGGGTAATAGCAAATGTTGGAGAGGCTGTGGAGAAAAAGGAACCCTCATTCACTGTTGGTGGGACTGTAAAGTAGTACAACCATTATGGAGGAAAGTATGGTGGTTCCTCAAAAAACTGCAAATAGAACTACCTTATGACCCAGCAATCCCTCTACTGGGTATATACCCCAAAACCTCAGAAACATTGATACGTGAAGACACATGTAGCCCCATGTTCATTGCGGCACTGTTCACAGTGGCCAAGACATGGAAACAACCAAAAAGCCCTTCAAAAGAAGACTGGATAAAGAAGATGTGGCACATATACACTATGGAATACTACTCAGCCATAAGAAATGATGACATCAGATCATTTACATCAAAATGGTGGGATCTTGATAACATTATAAGGAGTGAAATAAGTAAATCAGAAAAAAAACAAGAACTACATGATTCCATACATTGGTGGAACATAAAAACGAGACTAAGAGACATGGACAAGAGTGTGGTGGTTACCAGGGGTGGGGGGGAGGGAGGACATGGGATGGAGGGAGGGTGAGAGTTAGGGGGAGGGGGAGAGGCACAGAGAACTAGATAGAGGGTGGCGGAGGACAATCTGACTTTGGGCAAGGGGTATGCAACATAATTTAATGACAAAATAACCTAGACATGTTTTCTTTGAATATATGTACCCTGATTTATTAATGTCATTTCATTACCATTAATAAAAATTTATTAAAAAAAAAAAGACTCAGAAACTATTGAGGACCCCAAAGAGCTTTTGTTTATATGGGCAATATTTTTACATATTTACCATATTTGAAATTAAAAGTGAAAAAAAGCTAACCCCCCTCCCCCCCAAAAAATCAATGCACATCTAACATTAGCCATCAGAACAATTGCATCGTTACAAACATGCAGTCTCTGGAAAATGCCTCTATATTCTTTGAGGGAATGAGAGCAGAAAAAACAAATACTGTCTTAGTGTTGTTGTGAAAATAATTTTGACCTCACACCCCCCTACATGGAAACGAAGTGACCTTCCAGGGTTCCTAGACTTCCTCTTGAGGACTGCTAGCCTATTGTATAACTTTGAAACAATTGCTTTTTAAAGACAGACAGGTATTTTGTGCCACTGAGTTAATGGTCCCTTGGCCTGAAGTGACCTTAAATCATCATAGGGAGGACAAGGAAATAAGCATATAGACAGTATATTCTCACTGCCTCCCATCATCCCCCACTTTCAGTTCATTACCATCGTCACTCTATTTGCAATCATTCATTTCCACTGACCTTGGCCTAGTTCAGACCAGGATCATCTCTCACCTGCATTTGTGCAGCAGCCTCCTACCTAATCTCCAGTCCTTTTATCTTGACTCCATTCTTTTCTCCACGCTGTGGCCAGAATACTCTTCCTAAAATGCCAAACAGACCACCTCCGAGTCTGACAGCTCACATTGTCCTTTGGATGAATTAGACTTCCTCAACTTAGCTTCCAGGGCCTATTCATGACTGGATTCTGCTGACCCCTCCAATATCACTTCTGTTCTTTCCACAGCCCCTGCCCCCTACCCCATATTCATCTTCTGTTTTAGTTTGCTTACCCCCTGAATATACATGCAGTTTTGTTTTGTTTTGTTTTTTATATAAATAAATTTTTATTTTAATGGGGTGACATCAATAAATCAGGGTACATATATTCAAAGAAAACATGTCCAGGTTATCATGTCATTCAATTCTGTTGCATGCCCATCACCCAAAGTCAGATTGTCCTCCATCACCTTCTATCTAGTTTTGTTTGTGCCCCTCCTCCACCCCCTCCCCCTCTCCCTCCTTCCCTCCCCCCACCCCCCGTAACCACCACACTCTTATCCATGTCTCTTAGTCTCGTTTTTATGTCCCACCAATGTGTGGAATCCTGCAGTTCTTGTTTTTTTCTGATTTACTTATTTCACTCCATATAATGCTATCAAGATCCCACCATTTTGTTGTAAGTGATCCAATGTCATCATTTCTTATGGATGAATAGTATACCATGGTGTATATGTGCCACATCTTCTTTATCCAGTCTTCTATTTTTTTTTTACAGTGATTAAAGCCTTTAAGCAAACTCTTGGCCAATACAGCAAGAATCCATAAAGGAGTAGTGTCCTTAACATGTTCACCAAGTTCAAGTTGGCCCCAACACCATGCCAAATCCCTGAAAAGTGCAACCCAACCCCAGTTCAGTCTGTTAGGAGCTGTCACAAAAAGCGGGAGTCCAGGAAAAGTCTACATCCAGGAAAAGTCCCCATGGCACTGGAATTGTTGTCACAATTCTATACTTTGCAGCTCACATCCAAGTCCCAATGACTGCTGCTTCTAGCTGGTAATGATTCAGGTAGACTGGAAAAGCCATCTACAGCATGTGTGGAGATGGAGCTTCTGTTCTCCTCTGCCTGGAGATATACATGCAGTTTAAGTGTTGTATTCTTATGGTCTGAGACCTTATGACACTGATTAAATCCCTGTGGCTCATGTTCTTCCAATTAAATCTGTTGGTTCATGTTTATTTTTCCATAAAGAACTCAATGAAAACATAAAAGGAATTAAAAATGTAGTTTTATTGCTTTTATTATTTGAAGAGAGTCATGTTCATAGCAGAAAACACAGATAATCAGACACAGAAGAAAATGTAAATCTCCTTTAATTAAACCACTGTTGGGATCTAGGTATATAATGTTATCTGTCTGTCTCTCTCTCTCTCTCTCTCTCTCTTTCTTTGGATATCTGTCTCTCTCATTCTCTCAATATGTATGAATTTATATATATATATTTTAATTTTTACTAAGGTAATAGCATACAGAACTAATTCTTGTGAATTCAACCTGTTTAATTGCCATTTAATTGCAAAGACTAATCACTGACCTGGTGTTTCTCCCACTCTAATGCACTGTGCATCTCTGGGGATCTTGGTAGACATGCAGCCTCAGCACTGGTTCCGGGCTCACTGCATCCAAAGCTGCATGTTCCCAGGTGAAGGTGAGGGTGAAGTGCTGTCCCCAGGACCACATTTCAGTGGCAGAGGTTGACATTCTTTCTGAAGACTGCTGTGTCTCCATTGTCAGTGCATCCAAGCTTGTGTAACTAAGCCCCATGTTGTCAAACATCAGTGCTATTTCCAGTTTCTCTGTAAGTATGAGGCACATCTGAAAAAATATTAACATACATCCAGCATTACTTCCTTGGGGAAAAAAAATAACCTTGTGAGTAGTTGGTGAGATCATATATCTTTTTAAGGCAAATAATTTATTTTTAAAGAGTCCAAAACATAATTATTTCTACCTCAAAAAACATAAGACTAAAATATAGCCATGGCACTTCCTGTCATGTCTGCCCTTCCCCCTGTCTGCAGTGAACTGAGACAGAGCCTTCGTTGATATTTTTGGTAATTGTGATCACAGTGTTGTTATTTGAAATGCCTTTCCTCTGTCTTCTCTCCAATTCGTCTAATTTTATCTACCCTTAATATGCAGTTTTAATCTCACTCCAAAAAATCTTCCCTAACTGTGAAAGGGGATGAGCTGACAGGATCAAAGAAGGTGAAAAGATTAACCAAAATCTTATATACATAGCAGAGAGATGTAGACAACAGGGTGGCAGTAGCCAGATGGAAAGCAGGGATGGATGTGGGGAGAGGAGGGCAAAAGGGGAGAATGAGGGTGGAAAGAGACTTTGCAGGGGGTTGGGGGGGGGTGATGTGATGTGTAGAGGGGAAAACATGTCAACACAATAAATTAAAAATGAAAAATTAAAAAAAGGATCTTCCCTGACTGTCCAACTTAGAGTGAGCTTACTTGCTAAATATATTCACCATTGTTCTCTGGGCTAAATATCTCAAAGCATACCTATTTACTTTCTCTTGATGCTGTTGAAATGTATCACTTGGCACCTCCCATCTCCATGACTAGATTATAAACTACTTGAAGGGATGGATCTTCTATGTGATTCATCCAGGTCCTCTACAGCAGTGGTCCCCAACCCCCGGGCCTCAGACCAGTACCGGTCCGTGGGCCATTTGGTACCGGTCCATAGAGAAAGAATAAATAACTTACATTATTTCTGTTTTATTTATATTTAAGTCTGAATGATGTTTTATTTTTTAAAAATGATCAGATTCCCTCTGTTACATTTGTCTAAGACTCACTCTTGACGCTTGTCTTGGTCACGTGATACATGTATCTGTCCCACCCTAAAGGCCGGTCCGTGAAAGTATTTTCTGACATTAAACCAGTCCGTGGCCCCAAAAAGATTAGGGATTCCCACCCTAAAGGCCGGTCCGTGAAAGTATTTTCTGACATTAAACCAGTCCGTGGCCCCAAAAAGATTAGGGACCACTGTTGTACAGCACCGCTCACAGGAATGATACCAGAAAGGGCTTTGGTTCGCTAGAAAGAACACATGGCTTGGAAGGAGAAGGCCTGTGTTTGAGGTTCAGCTCTGTCATTTACCATCTTTGCAATCAAAGAGCAAGTTATGTAACCTCACTGAGCCCTAGTTTTGTCATCTGTAAAATGGGAAAAATATGTTATTCCCATTTTAGGTGGCGCTTATCTACCAAATCACTTAACGAGATTCTTGTGCAAATCCCAAAATCTAAGTAATTCACTAAAAAGTCTCCATTTGAAGCTTATTTGTCTCCATAAACTCTATCTCATATATGCAACTCACATTCTTCCACATCCCCACTCCCTCACCAAAAAAGAGCATAACTTAAGCTCAGGGGCCTGTACCCGACAGAGTCTCTAGCAAGAATTAAGCAGTGTTAATTTATTTTGTATTACATTTATTCACTTTCCATTTATGTCAAGCAATATTAGTTCTCCAGTTATAGTAGTGATATGGAGTGCACTTTTTAAATAACATTTTAAAAAAGGCAAGTCAAGCCTAACCAGGTGGTGGTGCAGTAAATAAAGCATCAGCCTGGGACACAGAGGACCCAGGTTCAAAACCCCAAGGTTGCCAGCTTGAGCACAGGCTCACCAGCTTGAGTGTGGGGTCTCTGCCTTGAGCGTGTAATCATAGACATGACCCCCTGGTTATTGGCTTGAGCCCAAAGGTCACGGACTTGAAACCCAAGATTGCTGGCTCGAGCCTATGGTCTCTGGCTTGAACAAGGGATCACCAGTCAGCTGGAGCTCTCCTAGCAAAGCACATATGAGAAAACTATCAATGAACAGGGTGTCGCAATGAAGAATTGATGATTCTCATCTCTCTCCCTGTCTGTCTGTCCCAATCTGTTCCTCTCTCTGTCTCACTGTCTCACTGTCTCTCTCTCTTGAGCAAAAAAAAAAAAAAAAAATGGGGGCAAGTCAATTTAAAGTCAAATGTTTGGTAGATAGTAGAGTATAAGTCATAAAGATATGGCAAAATATCACCCTGATGTTATGAAAATGACTGAAGGTTGAAAAACTTATAACTATGAGAAGTTACCTTTCAACTGGAAAGCAATCTATGGGCATCAGTTGTTATTTTAGCTATGCTTATACAAACTACTGGAAGACCTGTTCTGTGGGTTGTTCTCCAACAGAGCCCTAAGAGCCATAAACATTGTAGATTCTCAAGAAACATACAACTGTGATTTAAAACTGATCAAAAAGTAAAATTTCTGTTATTTCTGACAAATCTGACAAATGACTTATCCATTGTTTCAGCTTGTATACATATTCAGAGAGCATAGAGAAGAGACTTTCTTTCTGATAAAGAAGTGAAATATAAATGTAGTAAGGGAATTGACCAAAATAACTGGGATGGCTCAACATACACCAGTTACAACTGGGAGCAAGTGGAGAGTATGTTACTTGGCAACAAGACACTTCTCTTTATTATCAAAAACAGTATTTGAGAAACACCAATTGTGCAGAGGATACTTTGCTTGGAAAGATTAGACAAAATCCTGCATTCATGGAAAAAAACAAAAGGTTTACTATGCTCTGAATTAACATGATTGCTACTATTGTATTAGAACTCACAACAAGTTCACAGAATTTTTCAGTTAACTGCTACGACATCTCTCAAAGAGAAGGCAAGTCTTATTCTATCTCTAGATAAAGAAATGAAATCAGTCAGAGAGAGGTTGATGATCAGACTAAAATCATGTGATTATTTATAGCCAGAATGAAATAACAAAAGATACTCTATAGACCCCTTGTAATTTCAACATTGATATCCATCCAAGGCAGGCTTCTGGAACACTACATCTCTTTGCTGGTCTGAGGGATTAAATGGTTTGACTCAATGTTCCTAGACTTGGATTATGCAATAGTGGGATTCAAGTAGATGAGATTAAATTGAATATTGGGATTAAATTAAGTTAGATGGAACGAAGATGAGGCCTGATGTGTTGGTTTCAAGAGAGTAAGAGTTCAGTTTGAAGAATCCTGACAGATTCACTTCATTTTTTTTTTTTTTGTATTTTTCTGTAGCTGGAAATGGGGAGACAGTCAGAAAGACTCCCACATGCATCCAACCGGGATCCACCTGGCATGCCCACCAGGGGGCGATGCTCTGCCCATCTGGGGCATCGCTCTGTTGCAACCAGAGCCATTCTAGCACCTGAGGCAGAGGCCACAGAGCCATCCTCAGCGCCTGGGCCAACTTTGCTCCAATGGAGCCTTGGCTACAGGAGGGGAGGAGAGAGACAGAGACAAAGGAGAGGGGGAGGGGTGGGGAAGCAGATGGGTGTTTCTCCTGTGTGCCCTGACCGGGAATCAAACCCAGGACTCCTGCACACCAGGCCAATGCTCTACCACTGAGCCAACCGGCCAGGGCCTCACTTCATTTATTATTTTAAGCATTTCAATTTTTAGTGAACAGAATATTTTAGTGACTCCTTATAAGACATAACATATTTACATATTTGATTCCTATTAACTGTTACTGTTACAATTGCTTATGGACTAAAAGCCCGCTAAAATATGAATGAACTACAGTCTTATACAGTGTTATTTTCTCTTTTTTCATCTCTCCCCTACACTTAATACACTTTCTATTCTTCTTTGACCTGAGGATGTTGAACCCTGTGGAGTAAGTAAGCAGGGCTCCTTGCCTTCTGGGTTTCAGTTGAATCAGGCCATGACAGAAGACAGGAGGATGGGAGGAGGGAGAGAATGGGCATCTGAACAGCTACTGGTGAGCAGCTTTTCTTGCATGGCTACAGCTCATATTAGATTCTTGTAACATCATTTTCTCCTCTTACTCTTAAGATGGTGGTTTCTACTGTTATTAGGTGTTGGGTGCCCACTCCTCTATAAATCACTTCTCGAATCCCTTTTCTTTTTATAACCAAAATTAAAGCAGGGGAATGTGGTGATTAAAATCTAAGGTCCCAGGCCCTGACCAGTGGCTCAGTGGATAGAGGCGTCGGCCTGGAGTATGAGCATCTCAGGTCTGAATGCTGGTCAGGGCGCACAGGGGAAGCCACCATCTACTTCTCCCCTCTCCCCCTTTTCTGCCTCTTTTTTTCTCCACAGCCAGTGGTTTTATTTGTTCAAATGTGGCCCCTGGCACTGAGGATAGCTTCGTTGCCAAGCATATCAGCCTCAGGCACTAAAAATACATCTGTTTTCAAGCATTGGCTCTAGGTAGGATTGCCTCACTATCTTCCCTCTTCTCACCTAAACAA
The DNA here is from genome assembly GCF_036850765.1 of Saccopteryx bilineata. NCBI lineage: Eukaryota > Metazoa > Chordata > Mammalia > Chiroptera > Emballonuridae > Saccopteryx > Saccopteryx bilineata. Next base: position 81,197,417 of record NC_089491.1, on the reverse strand, counting down.
AAACAAACAAAAAAAAAATCTAAGGCCCTGGAGTTGAACCAATTTAATTCCAAATCCTGATTCTACCATTATCTATAGGATCTTAGACAGCTACTTAACGTCTCTGATCTTTGGACCAGTTATAAAATGGGAAGAATAATAGTCCTTACCTTATATGATTATAAGAAGGATGTAATGTGTTTTGTGTTCTTTTAAACAATATATTTATAATAATGCCTGCCTCTGGTATAGAAAATAATAACAAGATGAAAAATATTTCTGAAAGGGAAAGTATGAGCTAAGGTTTAGACATTTCAAGCCCTTCTAGGTTTTACAGTACTATCTCTGAATTGGAAGTTACTCTCTTACTTCAAGTGATGCCAATGCCCTTTAGCTCTCTATTTCATCCATTAACAAATTTTTATTCTCATAAAAAGTTCTAAGCATAATCTTTTTCCATTATGTCTCATAGAAGACATTTTACTTTTATAACTTAACATTACTGCTTTGTTTTCCTAATGTCACCTCAGCTAAAGTAGAATTCAGTATCACCTCCTCAAACTCAGGTTCTCTCTGACTCTCCATCGCTCTCATTCTCCCATAATGACCCAGTCCATCTTGCTCTTGACTCCTCCCTCTACCTACCATAGGCTTCTTCTCTCATTAGTTGTTTAAGTTTGGGTTCCCCTAGAAACAGATTCCAGGACAAGGCTCTAAGTGCAAGGAGTTTACCTGGGACATCCAGGAAACCTGGGAGAGTGGTGAAAGTCATCAGGGAAGGGAAGGGCAAAGAAAGGGGAGTTAGGAAGCGCTCCACTGAAGTGACTAGAACCTATTCCTTAGAACTCTGGGAGATGATGTGAAACACACATGTGGTTGCTCAAATAATAGCATCCCTCAAAATATCCATGTTCTAATCTGAAGAACCTGTGAATGTGTTACCTTATACAGTAAAAGTGACTTTATAGATATGACTAAATTAGGGATCTTGAGATGGGAAGATACCCTGGATCATCTAGGGATCCACAGAAATCTCAAGAGGAAAGCAGCAGGGTCAGAGCCAGAGAGAGATGTGAAGGTGCTACGCTGCTGGCTCTGAGGATGGAGAAAGGAGCCAAGAGCCAAGGGCTGTGAGCAGCATCTGGAAGATGAGAAGGCAAGGAAATTGATTCTCTGCTCGAGTCTCCAGAAGGAACACGATTCTAATGACACTTTGATTTTAGCCCCATCAGACCCATTTTGGAGTTCTGACTTCCAGAACGGTTAGATAAACTTGTATTGCTTTAAGCCTCTAAGCTTTTCTTTTTATAGCAACAATAGGAAATGAACACAACACACCTCAGAGTTTTTCCACCCAAAAGGGCAAGCGAGCTGGGGCGTTATTGTATTAAGTCCTATGAGTCAGTGGCTGAGGGCTGCTAGGGGTGGGAGTGTCAATTCTTCAACTGTCAGGTAAAGGTAGACACTAACAGTCAGAAGTCAGCCAGAGCACACTGAAGCACTGAGACTCCAGGGAAATGGATGGGGCACCAGTAGAACCTGCCACAATGTGCCCTTCATCTGTTCTTCCTGTCTGATCTTCCTCAACTGTCATCTCCCCTTTGGATCAACTGTTCCAATCAATCTCCCAGCATGCTATAGGTCATCTTCCCAGAATAGGGAGGACCTTATGTGGGTTGCACCCTTTCTCAGACATCTCCATGCTTCCATAAGGAAAGAGCTTTACAGTAAAAAGCCCAGAGGTCAAATAATAAAATTTAAGGCTGGATCCCCTGATACTTTAATCTTGATCCTTGACCTTTTAAATTTGGGTGTGCAGAAGGATGGCAGATGTACTTGCATATCTATAGGTTTGACATATCAACTTTTGGACCCTTGAAATGTGGATCCCTTAGGTCTGCATTCCTTAGAATAGCAGTAACACCATGAGGAAGTGAGAAAATCGATTTGAAAATGGAGAAGGTTAATTAAAGGAAACGTTTAAGATGTGTGGTTGTCACCTGACACTGGTGGAGCCAAGCCTGAGAAACTGAGTTCTGCACATTTACAGAATGTCACACTTATATTTAGATGAACCCAGAAACTAAGGAGACCTAAAAGCTGAAATAACTTCAGTGCACTGAAGCAAGGACATTTCCCCATCCTGCTCTGCCTGCCCAGTGGGAAGTGCTTCAAGCGTCAGAGCCTTTGTGTGGCAGACTTCAGGCTCAGATGACTCCCTTAAAACTTGTCCACAGTCCTCACATTGACTTTCTCAAACTATGCTGACATTCGGCTAGCTATTGGTCCAAATCATAAAAGGGTAGAAAAATGTAAAAGAGAGAATTTATACATTTAAAACATATCAACGATAGCTAGGCTATATAATGTGAACAGGAAGTGCTGATGCTGAGTTTTTTATCCTTGTGTCATAGTAAGGATGGGGAGGTGAAAGGCAGAGCCTAAGGAAGGAAGGAAACAGCCTTGACCAAGCACTGCACAGGTGTGTACTTCCCACTGCGGCTCGGAAGAAGGTGTTAATGTCTGCACTTTACAAATGATGAAGCTAAGATTCAAAGTAGTTTTGTAACTTGACTGATGTACAACTAAGACGTGTTTATTTGGGATGTGAGCCTCAGTCTGATTCCATCACCTGTACTCTCTCTTATCTGTCTCTCATGTAAGATACAGCTTGCATGTCTACAGTGCTTTTCAAAGCATTTTTCTTATGCTCTCCTTAAACTTCATCTGTGAGGCAAATATCAACTGCCACATTTTATGACTAAAATTACAAAAGCTCAGAACTGTTTTTCTCAGAGAGTCAGCCAGCAAGCAGGGAAACAGGTCTGTATCACCAGACCAGAAGGAACTGAGTTATGGTAGCCTGAAACCAATTGGTAATAGGCAGTTCATTTCAGAGAATCAATCTGGTTAGAAAAAATTAGGACTTACTGTGGGGTTTTTTTTCTTATTATTAGAGTAATGGAATCAGTTTATAGAAAATTTGCACAACATAAAAAAGAAGAAAATAAAAATCACCTGGAATATCACCACCCAGGAATTATAGTCACGAGTATTATTTTGATACATGTAATGAAAAAATATATGTATATTGTATTTTTAGAAAAGTAAGATCATGTCTATAGTTTAATTAATATCCTGGCTTTCTCATTAACAAACATTTAATGATGAGCATTTCCCCAGCTCATTAAGTAATCTTTAAAAACTGCCTTATATAACATAATATTGCATGAAAATAGCGTGAATTTAGTTTAACATTCACTTACTGTTGAACATAGATACCATTCCTAGTTGTAAACTATTATACACGATGCTGCAATTTGGGTATCTAAACATAAAATTTACATCTCCAAAAGCAGTAGATGAAAGAGCCAATTACTCCACCTGGAGTGTTGTTATTTTAAAACTTTTGCAAGATTGATAAGTGAAAAAAAAAGTATTCTAATTTGCATTTTACCAGTGGCACCCAAGTTGAACTCGCTTCCCCATATGTGGGTGTTCCAGTCCACACGCAGCACCAGTTTTTTCTGTTCTATAAGAATCCTCAGAAACCCAGCAGCAGGAACCAAGATGGTCGAATATTAAAATAATTCCCAGAACTTCTACATCAAGCCATTGCCAGCATGAGAGTGTAAGCACCTCTGGGAAGGAAAGGAGTGCTGTTCGTCTTTCTTGTCCCCAGTTCCTGGCTCTGAGCCAGATACCCAGAAGGGTCTCCATGCATTAATAAAGAATATTAGAATAAAACATATTCTAATTCCAGATTTCTAACTTGCTCTGTTACTTTTAACAACTAAGGTCACCTCTCTACACCTCCATACCTTAAACTATAAATAAATGTAAACATGTTATGATGTGCTGTGTAAACTAAGTGCTAGAGAAATGCTGCAACTTTCATAGGGAAGTCTGTGTGTGTGTGTGTGTGTGTGTGTGTGTGTGTGTGTGACCTAGGCAGGGTTTCTTTCCCGCTCCACAGAAAGTGATGAATTCCATATATATTAGAGACTTGGGCTTCGAGTTCTTTCCCGCCTTCATGCTGATGGACTGGCTGGAGCCCATTTTATTTTGTTTCTCTAACTAGTCTTAAGGTCTAGCAGAGTGCATGGCACAGAGGAAGTATCTATAAGGAAGAAAAGAGGGAGGGAGGGAGGAGGAAGGGAAGGAGGGAGGGAGGGAGGGAGGGAGGGAGGGAGGGAGGGAGGGAGGGAGGGAGGGAGGGAGGGAGGGAGGGAAGGAAGGGAGAAATTATTAAAGGTGAAGGAATGAGTGAATGAAAAATTAGAGGTAAAGATCATCTCAGAGGTTCTCTTCTTGGTGACTGTTTTGTTTTTGTTTGTTTGTTTGTTTGTTAAGGGAAGGGGGAGAGAGACAGAGACAGACAGTAAAGGAGAGAGTTAAGAAGAATCAACTCATAGTTGCAGCACTTTAGTTGTTGATTGCTTCTCATACATGCCTTGTCCGGAGACTCCAGCCAAGCCAATTTGACCTTGGGCTCAAACCAGTAACCTTGAGTTTCAAGCCAGCAACCTTTGGGCTCAAGCCGGAGACCCCATGCTCAGGCTGATGAGCCTGTGCTCAAGTTGAATGAACCCATGCTCAGGCCAGCAACCTCGGGGCTTGAACCTGGGACCTCAGCATCCCATGTCGACACCTTATCCACTGCACCACCACCGGTCAGGCACTGTTTTATTTCTGTAAACATATCTATGTTAATATCCTCACTTTAGATGCACTTGCTAGAATAAATTTAAACAACTTGTCAGGTAAATATAATTTGATAAAAATTTTGTATATTGAAATACTTTTTTTTCCTTGGTGCTTTTCTTTGTGCTATTACTGGACATGGTCTTTGTATGTATTTACTAATCAAGAAGTATAGAGTCTTCATTTTTAGAAGAAGTACACCTAATATGAAACAATATGAAACAATGGTTAGATTACAAATTTATTCTTCAGATGAACTTTGCAACCATATTTAAAAAAAAGAACTGTTTTTATTTTCAAACTAATTTATTTTTTAATTTTTAATTTTCTTAATTTAACTATAGTTGGTATATGCTATTTTATTAGTTATATTAGTTTGGGGTACACAATGTAGTGTTTTGTTTTTTTTAATTTTTCTTAAGTGAGAAGCGAGGAGGCAGAGAGACAAACTTCCACATATACCCCAACTGACCAGGATCCACCCAGTAAGCCTCCTATGTGGCAATGCTCTGCCCATCTGGGGCTATTGCCTAATTGCTTGGCAACTGAGCTATTTTAGCGCCTGAGGTGAAACTGTAGAGCCATCCTCAGTGCCCAGGGTCAACTTGCTCCAACTGAACCATGGCTACAAGAGAGGAAGAGAGAGAGAGAAAGGAGAGGGGGAGGGGTAGAGAAGCAGATGGTTGCTTCTCCTGTGTGCCCTGACAAGAATCAAACCCAGGGAATCCACATGCTGGGTTGTGCTCTACCACTGAACCAACTGGCCAGGGCCTGTTTTGATATATTTATATCTTACAATATAGTGAGGACTTCTGAAGCCAATGAAAACTGGAAAGGATAAATTGTCATCTTTGAAGAACTATTTTTCCTAAATAATGAACATGTTTATTTTAACCTACTAAATATGCATATTTTAAAAAATTTCACTTGGTATACAATATTTCTAAAAATACAGCATTTCTAAAATTTAAGGAAGTTAAATTAATCCACCCATAGCTTTTCTTGTATTATTTATTTATCCAATTAAAATGAGACTTTTTAGCTTTTCTCAATCCCCAAATGATTTGTCTAGTTAGAAGAAATTAATGCTAAAGAAATAAAGGCATTTGTCATATAATTGCAGAAGTTACTAAAATTTTAAAAGCCTTTGATGCAATCACTTATCTGAGGGACTTAATTCACTGATGAGATCTTAAAATATTGATAAATATGATATGTATTTTAACTTCTTAGAACAGGGGTCGGGAACCTATGGCTCACGAGCCAGATGTGGCTCTTTTGATGGCTGCATCTGGCTCGCAGACAAATCTTTAATAAAAATAATAATAACGTTAAAAATATAAAACATTCTCATGTATTACAATCCATTCATTTCCTACCGCTCATGTTCATGGTTCCAGGTGGCTGGAGCCAATCACAGCTGTCCTCCAGGACACCAAATTTTTATTGGATAATGCATAATGTACACAGGTTGTTATATGGCTCTCATGGAAATACATTTTAAAATATGCGGTATTTATGCTCTCTCAGCCAAAATGTTTCCTGACCCCTGTCTTAGAGTTTCTATTTTGGACTGTAACTGCTAAATATCTGAAATATAATCAGTTTCTCATCTTTAGCAATTAATAATTTCTCCCAATACTTAGCATATACAACATTTAGAAGAAAATAGCTGGACATAGCATATAATCTATTTGGACCTATTTGTAAAACTTTCCAAACAAGCACCATGATTCCATTATCTTATATACTTTGCTATTAAAAAAGAAAGACTCGATTTATTGTAGAATGATGCCATTGAGGTTAAATTTAAATTGGACATTTGAAACTAAATAACACATATATTTTAAGAGAGTCTATATATTTCAATGTTTTATTTATTTGTTTATTTTCTTCTTTCCCAAGTAAAAGGAGGGGAGATAGAGAGACAGACTCCCACATGCACTCCGACCAAGATCCACTCAGCAACCCCTGTCTGGAGCCAATATTCTGCCCATCTGGGGCCATGCTCACAGCCAAGCTATTTTTAGCACCTGAGGCAGAGTGGGGCTCCTGGGCTGATTCACTTAAACTAATCAAGTCATGGCTTCAGGAGAAAAAGAGAGAGAGAGAAAGAGGAAGGGTTGAAAAGCAAATGGTCACTTCTCCTGTGTGCCCTGACCGGAAATCAAACCTGGGACATCCACATACTGAGCTGACGTTCTACCAGTGAACCAACCAGCCAGGGCACAATTTTATATTTTAAAGCATGCAGCTCCTTGATTACACTTAAAATTTTATTACAACTGTATTTTAGAATTTAATACCTAATTCATGAATGAGACTCATTACTTTTTACTGGATACAATATTTTCTTTTATGTTTCTGAAGCTATTAAAATAATTTCATGTAATATAATTTAAAATATACCAAAGTTATAAAAGAACAATATAATAGGCAACTGTAAACCCAAAATACAACTTAAAAAATGAAACAGTTTTATTTTTAATTTTGGGGGGTAACTCAAGATACTGCTTTCCACAGTGGCTGCAGCAACCTAAATTCCTACTAACAGGCCATAGAGTTCCCTTTTCTTCACATCCTCACCAACACTTATTTGTTGAGTTATTGATGATAGCCATTCTGACATGTGTAAGGTGATATCTTATTGTGGATTTAATTTGCATTTGTTTGATAATTAGTGACACTGAGCATCTTTTCGTATGTCTGTTGGCCATCTGTATTTCCTTCATTTGGAAGTGTCTATTCAGGTGCTTTGCCCAATTTTTAAATTGTATTGTTTGTTTTTTTGGTGTTGAGTTGTATAAGTTATTTATAAATTTTGGATATATTAACCTCTCATCAGAAGTATCATTGGCAAAGATGTTCTCCCATTCAGGTGTCTTTTCATTTTGATGATTGTTTCCCATGCTGTTCAAAAATTTTTTAGTTTGATTTAGTTCCATTAGTTTATTTTTTCTTTTGTTTCCCTTAACCAATGAGATATACCAGAAAAATTGTTGCTACGAGAAATGTCTGAGATTTTACTGCCTATGTTTTCTTCTAGGATTCTTATGGTTTTGATTCTGACAGTGAAGTCTTTCATTCATTTTGAGTTTATTTTTGTGGATGGTATAAGAAAGTGGTCTAGTTTCATTTTTTTTTCATAAATCTTTCCAATTTTCCCAACACCATTTATTTAATAGACTATGTTTCCCTATTGTATGTTCTTGCCTCCTTTGTCAAATATAAATTAACTATTAAGGCTTTGGTTAAAGTCTGGGCTCTATTTGGTTTCATTGATGTCTGTTTTTATGCCAGTGTCATGCTGTTTTAATTACTATGGCCTTGTCATATAATATTTTTATATCAGGTAGTGTGACTCCTCCAACTTTGTTCTTTCTCAAGATTGCTGAGGCTATTCAGGTCTTTTGTTGTTCCATATAAAGTTTAAGAATATTTGTTCTAATTCTGTGAAATACACTATTGGTATCTTTATAGAAATTGCGTTGATTCCATGAATTGCTTTGGGTAGTATGGACATTTTAATGATGTTAATTGTTCTTATCAGTGAACATGGTATGTGCTTTCACTTATTTGTATCTTCTTCAATTTAGTCTTATAATTTTGTGTGTATAAGTCTTTTACATCCTTGTTTAAATTTATTCCTAGGTATTTTTATTTTTTGAAGCAATTGTGAATTGGATTTTTCCAAATACTTTTTCTACATCTATTAATATAATCATGTGATATTTATCCTTCATTTTGTTTATGTGATTCATCACATTTATTGATTTGCAAGTATTGTACCAACCTTGCATCCCTGGAATAAATCCCATTTGATCATGATGTAAGATCTTTATAATGTATTGCTGGATCCTGTTAGCTAATATGTTGTTAAGGATTTTTGCATCTATATTCATTAGGAATACTGGCCTCTTTCTTCGTAGTATCTTTATCTGGATTCAGAATTAAGATAATGGGATAATGTTGGCCTCATAAAATGAGCTGGGAATATCAACTCCTGAATTTTTTGGAACAGTTTGAAAAGGATAGGTGTTAGTTCCATTTAAATGTTTGGTAAATTCATTTATGAAGACATTTGATCCAGGACTTTTGTTTGTGCCCCAGAGCCACACCTCTCAGTCTGTCCTGGATTTTCCCCTGACCTCAGCAGGGCCTAGCCACTAGGAGTCAGGTGGGTGGGGCTTCCAAAGCCCAGAAGTTGGTTCTGCCAGAAGCTTGGAGGTTGGTTCTAGTAGATCTCCCATGAGGTTCACCAATCAGGTTCACAGGAAAGTGGGAGGAATGGCCCCTGCTCCAAAGCCACACAACTCAGTCACTGATACCCCTTGAATCTTCCCAGACCTCTACACCCTGTCCACAGCAGCTGACTTGTCAAAGTGGAGCCAGAAGGTTGGGTTATTACTCCCCCAGGCTGAGGCCACATGGAGGCATCAGCTCTACTCAAGAAATAAGGCATCTGGGGTGTGGGAGATAACTCAGCACCAGAATCCTCACAGCTGTCCATTCAGCTCTCTCCCTAGAGCCACAAATCCCAGTCTTTCTTCACAAGACTCTAGTCCACTCCAGTTCCCTTTACCAGACCCAGGGTAAGTAGTTGTGAATGAAATTTTGTGCATTGGCCCTTCAAGAGGGTGCCTGTGTCTCTAGTGGACTCCTATCTCTCCCTAATGGATAGAAACCCTGATGCTTTTCACAGCCATATGTTATGTGGGCACTTCTTCCCAGCTTTGGTACTCTGGGCTGGGGAGCCCTGCTTAGGCTTTAGATCACATGTTTCTCAGAGTGAACCCTACCATACCTGAGATATTTCTCTGTAATTTCAGCTACTGCATGTAGGAGTGGAGCCAGCCTTTTTTTTTTTTTCATCTCCACCCTTCCCCCCAGTCTCAATATGGCTTTTTCTATAAATCCTTGGTTATAAGACTTCTCTTCAGCTAGTCTTCAGTTGGTTATTCATAATGATTGTCCTATAATTTAGTCATAATTCCAAGATGGTCCTGGAAGGAGGTGAGTGTAGCTTCTGCCTACTTTGCTGCTATCTTAGATTCCTTTAAAATTATACTTTTAATTATGTGCAATAATTACCATTCACTTAGGATAGGACCTAAGTTTGTATAAGGTAGCTACTGCTTTTAGAAAGGGGAAAATGCAATTAACTCCTTAGTCATTTTTTATTTCTTTCTGGGGATAACAGGTAATAATAGTATATGTACCTCTTGCAAAGAGCCACACAGTTGAATATTTTACCCACTTTATATTTCCAGTATTTGCCTCCAAACCCATCTTCCCTTGGAGTATAAAGCTAAAACTTTGGAGTGGTCTGAACAGAGGTGAGGACAAGAAGAAGGGCCCATGAAAACAGCACTGAAACTCAAGCTCCCTGGGTAATACTTTGGGAAGGAACTTCTATCCTCACAACTCGGGGCTTCCTACTTAAAATTTAGTACTTGTTCTGTATGCTAGTATTTCAGTGAGTCTCATAAACATCACTGGGGCACTTGAAAAGATTTCGGGTGGTGTGACAAATATATAACTTGTACACTAAACCCAAGATTTCTCTACATTCATTGCCTAGAGTCATCAGGAAGTATTTAAGTGAAAGAAAAGTGTGTGTACTTTAAAAAAAGTATTAGGTTATTAATAATATAGGTATTCCACAGATATGACAGAACCATGACAACAGGACATTGAGAACTAGAGTTCAGTAAACACAATCTTTACTGTGGTCTCCACTCACCACAAGCCCTATAAATGCTGCTTCCCTCTGATTCTAAGTTTTCCGATATCCTCCTCTGTCCACAAACTGTCCTTCTCTCTCCAGGGTAGATTTGATAGTCTGGGGCTGCCTTGTGGGAGCCCCATTAACGTAACCTGCAGGTGGTCGGCGGACAGCCACCCTGAGCATTATCTCGTCCTGAACCTCTGACTCTTAAACTTCCCTTCTGGTTGTGTGAATAAAAGACTCTTTCAAAGTTTCTCTTACATGCAGGTGCATCCTACATTTGTGGAGTTCCTCTCATTATCTCTTGGTTACATATTCAAAGAGGAAGGATGTTCCATTGTTGCCAGTGGACTGAAGTTGAATAAAACATCTTCTTGAGATAGACATCTGGTGTCTGAAAGAAATTATCTTGAGCAGCTTCAAAGATATTCATTATTTAAAGATTGGTCACGTGACTGAGCTGCTTGAAAGTGATGCTGTCTTATCTTCTGCCAGGGCACATACATGCACGCACAAGCACACACACATACAAAGAAAGGACTCGGACCTCCCTTTGTGGTGGCTGTACTGAGTTGACCAACACTTTTCAGTTCTACCAAGGTCACTATGTTCCGTGCACATCCATCATTTAGCACTAGGGGTGTGTAATCCAGGGGGAAAATGATTTGGAACCAGACTGAATTCCAGGTTCACCACTTACCAGAGTTTCAAAGTGTCCTTGTTCAAATGATCTTTGTTCAGCTTTAATTATCTTTAGACTGGGGGAGGTTATACTTACCTTATAAGGATAGTATAAGGATCAAGTGAGAATATATAAAAGCCCAGTAGATTAATAAAAAATTTCTATATTTGTTTAAATAAAATATAGTGGCTTAAGAAATGGAACTGTCCAGTAGCTGCAGGCATAGTTGAAGCTAAGAAGGCAGCCAGCAGCTCATCTGGGCTTTGCCGCTCTCTGTGTGTCTCTTGCACTCAATGTTGCTCTTCTCTCAGTTGTGTTCATTCTTAGGCTCTCTGTATAGCAAACAAGAAAGGTACCAGCAGCTCTGAGCTTTCATTGATTGCATCAGCTTAACACCCCTGTCTTAGTTCATTCAGGCTGCTAAAACAAAATGCCAGAGACTGGGTAGCTTTTAAATTTATTTCTCATAGTTCCAGAGGTTGGGAAGTCAAAGATCACAGTGTTGGCCCTGGATGGTGGCTCAGTGGTAGAGCATTGGCCTGGCATGTGGGTGTCCCGGGTTTGATTCCCAGTCAGGGCACACAGGAGAAGCAACCATCTGCTTCTCCTTCTCTCCCTCCCTTCCTTTTCTTCCTCTTCCCTTCCTACAGCCAGTGGTTAATTGTTCAAGCATGGCCCTGGTGCTCAGGATAACTCTGTTGGAGCATATTGACCTCAGGTGCTAAAAATAGCTTGGTACTTGAACATCAGCCCCAGATGGGGTTCCTGGGTGGATCCTGGTCAGGGTGCATGTGGGAGCCTGCCTCACTATCTCCTCTCCTATCACCAAAAAACAAAAACAAACTAAAGAAAACAAAAAAAGATCAAAGTGTTGGCAGATTCAGTGTCTGGTGAGAATTCGCTTCCTGGTTCACTGATGGCTACTTCTCACTGTGTCCTCACATGGTAGAAAGAAAGAGTTAAGGAGCTGTGGGGGAGGGTCTCTTTTACCAGACACTAATCCCATTCATGAGGGCTCCATCCTCAAGATTCAGCTACCTTTCAAACGCCCCACATTCCAATACCATTACATAGGACATTAGGATTTCAACATATGAATTTGACAATGGGGGAGATACAAATATTCAGAACATAGAAATTCCCAAACGAAAGTTAACTCCGCTTTCCAGTGGTTCCTCCAACAAGCCCAGTATTTAACCAGCTTGAGTCTAATGCCCAACCTTCTGTCAGCCCCAATGGCCAGAAGGTAGATACACTGACTGAACAGGCCTAAGTCTCCTGTTCCCATGATACTGAGGATGGGGTCCATCCCCTCCCAAATCAAATGGACTCACAGTGGAGAAGAGCAGGGTCCTCCAAGACACCTGAGGTGCTGTTTCCAAGAAGAGAAGCATTGGATGCTGGCAGGAGGAAATATCAGATCTAGGGTAAGGCCTTCCACAGAGGAGGTAGCAGAAAGAAGTCTTTGGTTATGATGATTACATTAGACGTGCCACACTGACAAGCCCTTGCCCATCTGTGTCAACTGGAATGTGGCATTTACTTTTTAAAAACTAAAATAAACATGATGTCGTATATCACATTACCATTCTCTGTAATACTGAACAGTAGTCCGATATGTTGAAAGAAGTGCCCAATAATTCCTTAATATCCAAATCTCTTTCACTCGCTCCCCTTACTGTTGAAAATATCAAGTCATCAGAGCTGTATCAGTCTTATTGAAACAAAATTGAGTGAAGTTAAAACCTGACCTTTTGAGAGAAGCTCAAATCTTTTTTAAAAATGATAAGTGGCTGATTTAGTTGCTCTTTTCCCCCTTTGGGGGGAGTTCCAGTACAACCACAGCACACCCTGCTCTGGAGAAATGAGTCTATCTAGGAAGCCAGGAAAGCAGCACTGGCTGGGGCTTAGACTGCCTGATAAGCTATACTGACCCTCCGCTGCCTGACCGGAAAATGGTGGTGATGGTACTGGTTTTATTGTGGTGTATTGAAAATTGAATGAAATAATAAGTAAAACAACTAGATATCAAAGCAGCACCTAATAGATATTCTTTCTCTTCCATCTCCATAAAGGGCCTTTTTATTATAAACTAATTGTTTTAATAAATTTACATTAATTTATTTCACAGAGTTTAAAGTCTCAAATTTCTGTAAGATGTGAACTGAACTAATGTATAGTACATGCTCAGAGGTGCACTAACAATCTGCTGCTGCTCCATCCTCTGAGACACGGCGTTTAGACAAATGAACAGACTTAGAGAATGAAATTCTGGGAGCTCAGAGTTTCTGTATCAGGGACATGCAAAACGAGAGAAATTCCTCTGTCTTAGAGAAAGATGTGAATGTTGGGGACAGATAAAAATTCCAGAATCAGTGGAATTATTTATTTATTTTTTTAATTTACAAAATTCACTCCAATGTATTTCCTTAGCGAAAGTTATTCACCAGGAACACATTGGAACACATTCTGATTTGTGTCTTTAAAGTAAAGGGGAAAAAAAAAACCCAAAACTCATTCTAAAGAAATTTGCTTTCTAGTGAACTTAACTGAAGTGCAGCTCTTTTCTTTTGAAACAGGAAAAATCCCCACCGATTTCCTGTAGACCTCAATCACTACTTGCAATCATTTTTAGATTTATCTTTCAAGTTTAGATTTGATAAAAATGTATCAGCCTGCTAAGGGGTACCCAGCATCTTACCAGCAATGTTTTCATGTGTTCCCTCGTTTTGGCTTGGCCACAATACAACAAAGGGGAGATGTGACTCACTGATGATGCAGTAAGCTGAGGTTTTGAAGCAGTTACATGGTGTGCCTGAAGCCACACAGGCAGTAAACCAGAAAGCCAGGGTGAGCAAACTTAGGTTTTCCCTACTCTCAATCCAAGTCTGTCTCCATAGCCTGTTAGTAGCATAATCTAGACTAAAACGGAGTCTTGTATTTTTTACATTTAACAGCACCTTTCTTCATTAAGATTTCTACAAGCTGAACAAATGGATTTGCAAGTTATTTATAGACATCATTTCACCCATCATTGAAAGCCACCTTTGCAGAACTTTTCAAAGGCACAGAAAAAATATTGGGTGTCAGTTTAATAAAATGAAAAAAAGAGAAAGAACTTATTGGAAACTAGAGAGTTCATGCATAAACACCCAAGTGCACACGTGAGCGTAGGGACAATTTTCCACGGAACTGCAGGGGCTAACATTTAAATTGCATGGGTTTTTCCCATCACTTTTCAGGTCCTCTCAAGGTCAGGGCTCCTGACTGGAGCATTTGGCACTCAAATTACAGGGCCCCAAAACAGTCCTGCAGCTGGGGTGTTAATCAAGACAACTGAAATTAGTAACTGGGTGGGAACCCGAGTCGGACTCAAAGAAGGGAAAAAAAGTCAAAGCCAGAGAGTAAGTCTTAAGATCATGTGAAAGGGGCAGGGGCAACCCCAAACAGGAAGTGAGCCAGGAGATGAATCACGTGGGAGCTCCATGTTGAGAAACATGGCCTGGGCCACGCTGGAACAGCTGACTCAGAATGTGAATGTGACCAGTGTGAGGAAGTCAGAAGCCACCTCCTGCTCTGTGGAACTACATACACCGGCTAAAGGAATTTACTGTCTGCTCCCTAGTGGATTTCACCTTCAAGTCTATCCCATGAGTCCCTACACAGTTTCCAAATAGCTTATGAAATCTAAGTAACTTTAGGACTATGGACACATGGACTAGTACTATCCCATTGTACACATCCCATATTCAAAGCACAGTGAATTGGTTAACCTAACCAGGCTACCATGATAGGGCCCATGTAGAACCAGGTTAAAACTCAGCTCTGCAGTACTGCCATCTTGTATCTCCTCGGATGGATATTTTTTCTGGTTTTTTTATTATCTGTGCTCCTAACCATTTGCCTTCCACAACGGGAAGAACCGTGTTCAGTAAGTCTATAAGGAACTCACTGTCCTGGAGCACAAATATTCATGATCACCTCCACCTGTCAGATAGAGTCAGGGTTTCACTTTCCTTAGTTTTTAGTGTTATCATGCTCAATAATAGTATGGGCTTGTAAAGTACGACTTCCCCCAGCTACATGTACTGACTGCTAGAGGAAATGTATGCCATCTCTCCCTGACCATCACAGAAACTGGTTTTGAGCATCTTGGCTAAAAGACATTGTCAGGACTCCTGAATGAACTTTTGCTTTAAGGATGTCACCCTGGTCCTAGAGGGAGACCACACTGGGGAGGGGTTCCTCTTCCCTTAAGTGCAACATCTGGATTTCCATGAAGAGAGGGTGGAGGAAATCTCAGCTTCTTTTAATACAGACAACACAGTTGACTCAGTTTCTCTCCCCAGCTTTGGAAATCTGAATGAACAACACAAAAACAGGGAAAAAAAAAACTGGAAGCTGGTTGGCCCTGCAGGGAGACTGCCCAGCGGTTAGTTCCTGTCCCCTCTGAACCCCAGAGGACCCTATGCCTGTTGTTTCTAAACCTGACCCTTGATTTTCTTTTAATGCAGTGAATTCCCCCATTTCTTTCCAATAAATTTCCATCTTTACATTAGCTAGAAAGTTTCTTTTGTTTGTAACCATAGAGTTCTAAGGGCTGCGCTCCCCAGGGAGATGGTGAGTAGTCATATACTTGGAGGGACTGCCAGGAAGTGGAAGGAGACAAGCAGGTGTGAGGAGCCCTCGTGCCCAGCGCTGGCAGCCTGGTGTCTTAGGCATGAGATTACCACCAGCTCTCTTAACTGTGCTCCTCCGAAATGTTTTTAAATGTCCCCACGTAACCACAGGAAAGTTTCCCTGTCTGTATAAAATTTCAGGTCTGTTTGCTCTTAGTAAGATTTCTGTCAGCCAGTGTAGTGATGCTTGCTACTTCAGAAGCCTCCAATTAACAGAAGTGGGGAAATGAACTAAACATTGCTTAATTAATGAACTTTGGTTGGCCACATCTTTCATGAAAATAAAAAAAAAAAAGTACAGAGCACACTTGACAAGCAGGACACCAGCTGCTAAATGTGCAATGCGGGTCGCTTGATCAGAGTGGTTGCATGTGACCAGATCACATGGCCACCCCCTTCTCCAGATCCCTCCATTTCCAAAAGAACCGTGAGCTCCTTGGCAGCCTTCAAACTGCAACTCAGCATGCCTGTCATCTGCCTGAAACCTTCACGCTCCCTGTGCTGAGGCGGTCACCCCTCACCCTCTGCTCCGGCCGTGCTCTAGGAGTGAAAACCTGTATTTCTCACTGTCTAGTTTTGTGATGGTTCGTGTCCCTCTATCCCTCCCACCACACTGCACACTCCTCGCCCGTGGGGGCTTCATTGTGGGTGTTCTCACCACAGTATGCATCATGGTGTTGGGCATACAGTAAACACTCAGTAGTTAATTTATTGTTCTTTAAAGCAATTTGCTTTCCTCCCTTTGGAAGATGCCCTGCACTAGAATTTTATATCAGCATTATACCAAAAAGGAGGTTTGTGAAGCTAAATATTCATTGTGTGTTCCTTGCTTTACAGCAACCTTAATTAATCTACATTTTTTTTTTTTTTTTAGAAATAGCGGCTTTCAGTTTTGTTTTGTTTTTTAATCCATCTCACTCTAAGACAGTACAGCCAGTTCGTACACATATTAAGTAAAAAAGAATGGAAATGGATGTAAGCCATTACTTTTTCTGGGTTTTCCCTGTGGGCCCTATCTTCAAAAATCTTCCATATCTTCTATCCTAAGTATAAATTAGTTTCAACAATTATATATTTTAAGGTCAACTATAAATAGATCCCTTTAATCCCAGTTACAGATACCAGGCTAATTTTTACGGTGTCCTTGTGTTTACTTCTGCTGGATTTGTCCTGCTCCCTGCACTGCCCGAGCCACGCCAGGTAATGTGCCGGCTCTCCTTTGCCATGGAAACAGGCCGTTCCTTCGGGGTATTCTGCACACTGTGGCCACAGAGATTGAGACTATTCCACTGTGGGCTTTGATATTGAACTGTTTTCCCCCTTTAGCATTTTAGTTAAAACTTACAGGAAGGAAAGAGCAGCTGTAAAAGAGAGGACTGCCCCGAGAGAAAACTGATACCTCCACTCCCTCGAGTAGGCGTTCATGGTTTAGTTTCAGGCAGTGTCTCTCCCGTTCGGGGTTACAGAATAGGCCAGGTTTGGGCACTAAGCTACCTAAATGTTGTGCTCAACTATCTGCTACCAGTTCCCAAAAGGGCACGGAACGTCATTTCATGTGTACCGTTTTAGACGCTGAGAATCTTACTCCAGGCCCAACAAACGTTTCCAGATATTTATCACTGCAAGTCAACATTGTTAAAATTAGAATGTCACCTCTGGTAAATGTTCATGTAAAGCACACCAAGATGCAGGATAATGAGTCTCAGAGGCCCCTATCAAAGGTCCTAGTTCCAATTAATATGTGGCAGAGAGAATTTCATAAGAAATGTCAACAGTAGAATAAAGCTGGTGGATTTGGGCAGAAGACATGACAATAAGTCACTGTAGTGGATCCCATCAGTCAGCGCCGATTTCTGGTGGGTGGAGTTGTTTCTGTAAACTAGTATTTGTCATTCCCCTCTCAAATGTTCTGCAAACGTAATGTACTGTTTTCCAGAAAACGGTTAACCGGACGAGTCTCTAGAGAGTAAAACTAAATGATCTCCCCACTCTGTAATCTGCAGATTCTCAATATGTGTTTGTGATGTCCATGTTAACTGAGAACAAAGATAATCGCCAAACCTGCTGTTGTTATATTAGTGGCTCAATTATCACCCACCACTTCTTTTTTTTATGGTTGTAATACATGTCTTGCCTCCAAAACTTTTTCTAGCTGAGCAGTAAGAACCAGGCATGAAGGAAAATGAAGACACCAATATCCCAGTGAGACTATTTACCCTCTAGACAACAGATGGTTACTTTCTGCACTGGACCCCAGACTCCAACTAGGTCAAACTGGCGGATCAGCAGTGAACAAAACAGACAGTAATAATCCCTGCCTTCTTGGAGATCACCTTCCAGAGGAGGAAGCCAGAAAATAAACACTAAAATGAGTCCATCAGATGGGATGTTAGCCGGCGAGAAGGGCTATAGACACACTCGCAGCAGAGCAGAGAGGCGCGGAACCCTGGAAGGCAGAGAGACTGCAGTTTGCAATGAGGTGGTCAGGGAAGCCCACCATGGGGAAAGTGACATATGAGCAAAGACTTGAAGGAAATACCTCTCAGTATGCAGAGGACACTGAGATCTTATTGGACATCTGGGATAAAAAGCATCCTGGAGAGGAAGATCAAGGTCAAGACCCGGAAGTGTAGCATGAGCAAGGGCAGATGAGGTCAGAGAGGTAAGGTTGGGGCGGAGGACCCTTATAGATCTGGGGGGGGGTGGTCTCTGTAATGGATGTGGCTTCTGCTCTGAGATAGAGAGCCCTTTGGAAGGTGTTCAGCAGAGGGAGAAACGCATAACACTTTGTGCATGATCACTCTGACTGCTCTGCTAAGACCAAGGTAGGGCAAGACAATGGGACAGGAAGACCAGTAAATAACTCAGAGGGCATTGCACTTACCAAGTAGAAAGTAATAGAGCAGGTAGCAGTAGTAAGGGCCTCATGAAGTAGTCAGATTCTGGATGCGTTATGAAACAGACATGCTGTCCTCTGCCATGCATTTGGACTGTATCAAGTTAACTGGAACTTCTGAGCATTTATTGTGTCAGCTCTTCATGGAAAAGAAAGAAGTTTGTTGCTAGTTGTAATTGTGAGCTTTTCTCAACATTATGATATAGAGGTGTTTTTAAGTGTTTTGAAGGTGTGAATCTTTGCCTTAAAATAAGTAAATTTGATTATAGAGGCAAGGGACATTCAAAGTGAAGTTTAGCTATGAAATTATACAGAGAGACCTATCTTCAATTCCCATGTTTAGGAAAATGGAAGTAAAGGACTAGTGATAACTCCGTTATTCTGATGAACAAAAGTTGTGTGCAGAAACTAGGATTTTCAAGAGTCCCTTACCAACCGTAAAGAACTCGCTGCTGCAGCATCAGAACTTCTGTGTGGTCAGCTTTCTTCATTTTCATCCCTGTTCTCAGTCCTTGGGCAGTGGGTTTGCCTGATTGTGGACCAGCTCAGCCACACTTCTCTGCCCTGACACTTTCCACCCCATTTCCATCTGGGTGCCCAAATCTCTGCTACTGTCAGCCTTCAAAACTCAGCCCAAGTGACACCTCCTCTGGTGGGGTGAGGTGCTTCCCCTATTGCTTCCATTGCACCAGCTCCACCCCGCCCCGCCCCACCCCCATTGTAGTACTTCCCCAGATTATCCATTCTGTATAGACCTTTCCCTCTAGAGAGGGAACTCCCTGAGGGAGGGACCTCCATCATATTCTTCATCTGTAACCCAGAGTTAGAATAATAGTGTGTGGCACACAAGAAGTACTTCATGTGTGTTAAAGATTTTTTGAAAGTGCTCATAGTAGCTGATCATTTTAAGTCAGATAGTCACATCAGCAGGAACCAATAAGAGTTCATTCCTTTTGGTAATAAGAATGACAACCATTTATTATGAACACACCATGTCCCCAATACTGAGCTATATATATTACAAACATAGTCAAGCCCCCAGCAAGCTTATGAGGAAGGCATTTTTATTTCTACTATTTTACACATAAGGCCATTATGGAAGTTCAGGGACTTGGTGCAAAAGACACACTTGGGGGGTGGAGGGAAGGAAAGATGTGAAGTACTGACCCGGGAGATGGAGTCCCCAGAATCCCGTGACTAGTCAGACCTGGGCAGTGGGCAGGAGGCTCTGGATGGACGAGGGGATTATTAACCAAGAAAGGAAATGTGGGAGTTAGAGTGGGTCTGAGCAGAGGAGTAGAAAGGACAAGTCACAGTGCACTTAGTTTAGAGTATTTTTATTTTGAGACACCAGAGGAAAATACAGAAGGAAATAAACAGGTTGAATAAAGAATAACTTTTGCAAGATCTCTGTCCTTGCTTTCTTAAAAAAAAAAAAAAAAAAAAAAAAAAAAAAAAGACAATCTTTTTCTTTTATTATGATTCTTAGGATTTTATTTTCTCTTTTTATATGATAACTCATTTAGGTTGTTTTAAAATAGCTGGAAAATCGAGTTACTTCTCACTAGCACAGGCATCTAGATTTATCAGTATCTCAGCGGAAGAGCAGATCCCAGTTCTACAAGTATAAAAGTGCCTAATCTTTATTAATTTGTACTGAGTGTTTTATTTTATGTATTTTAAGAAAAGAATGAAAGTTATTGTTTCTGTAGCCCCGAGAATGTGCACATAAATAGCATCTGTCATAGTGGACACACTGTGCTTTGTAACAGATAAAATGTCCTGGACAAAGAACAGAGCCCCACTTAGGGAGCAACTTACTGTCTGAAACCATGAGAGGCACCAAGTAACCTCAGGAGAAAGGACAAGGTGTCTTGTATTGAACAAAACTAAATGGTTTTAGTAGCCCTTTAGAGGGGAAAATATCTGTTAGGGGAGAGCAAGTACTATTTTATTATTGGCACATGCTGTTCCCATGAGTTGTTGGAAATAAAAATATACTCTCTACACTGATGGGCTTTCATTCATTTACATTCCCTTTTCAATGAAAATTTTTAAATCTCTGCACTGAAAACAATGGATACTCTATAGTTGCGTGAACACAGCTAGAAAACAATTTTTATTTCTTTGAGACTTTAGAGGGACTTGCACTGATTCTTAACCACTGTGTATACCCCACGGTTTCCTCACATTTTTTTTTATACATTTAATTTAGGAAACAAAACAAAGTTTCCTCTCCCTGATTTAGAGATAATGAGAATAAATAAGATGTGTCATTGAAGGGTTCCAGGAAGAAAGCATTCTATTAATTATAAAATATTTTATCAAAACTAAGCATTCGTCCTTTGCTTACCATTTCTCCTTACGCCTATTAAGTCAGAGCATTATCCTCACATTTCACAAATGAGGAAGCTGAAGCCCAGTGAGGTGGAGTGGTTTGCCTGACGTCTCACAGCCAGTGTGCTACCAGGCTGGGGCTCATCCACACTTTAGCCTGATGACCTTAGAGAGCTCTGCAGCCAGTTCATTTCAATGTGAGTTCATCAAGTCTAGAAAAGTCAAAATAAACTGTTCCCTTCCTACTGTGGCTCCTTCACCACCCACGCCAGGAATCGGGATTTACAGATGCTAGTTCCTCATCCTAATCCCAAACCTAGTATGTTGGTAGTCATCAATTTCTTCCCATCACTGCCACCACATGAGTCCAAGCCACCCCAGTTTCTCCTGGGAGTAGCAGCACTTCTAGACAGAATCCCCTGCATCTGTCCTCGTGCCACTTCAATCCCCTGTGCCCACAGCTGTGTTTGGAGAACTGACCTCCGATAGACTGCCCCACTCCCCTGCCTGGTGCCTGTCACTGGCTTTCCTAATGAGAGGGCAGATCAGACACCAGCAAGAGCACGAGCCTGCGGTGACTGTAACTGCACCAGGCAGCCCGTGCTCTGTGAGGAGGATCCCAGGTGTGTCCGTGTCCTGGGGTCGCCATAACAAAGGACACAACTGGGTAACTTAAAACAACCAAAAGGGAATCTCTCAACCCTGGAGTCTAGAAGGCTGAAATCAAGGTGTCAGCAGGACCCTGCTCCCCCTGAAGCTCTGGGGGAGAATCCCTCCTTGCCTCTTCCTACCTTCTGATGGATGTCAGCGGCACTGGCCTCCTTGCCTCAGGGCTGCATCACTCCAGTCTTTGTGTGTGTGTGTGTGTGTGTGTGTGTGTGTGTGTGTGTGTGTGTCCTCTGCTGCACAGTCTCTCTCCCCAGAGGAGGATTAAGGTTGGCAGAGGTCCGGGCACGGAAGAAAATATCAGGCCCCTTACATTAGAAAAAAGTGTAAAGTTGAGGTTTTGTGGGGCCCTTCAGAAGTTGGGGGACAGGGCACATGCCCAATGCACCCGCTGTTAAATCTGCCTCTGCCTTTCCCCCCCTATAAGAACATCAGTTTCTGGATTTAGGGCCCACTCATATCTGGTATGACTTCATTGTCACTCGATGACATCTGCAAAGACCCTGTTCCATGTAAGGTCACATTCATAGGTCAGGGATTAGGATGTTAGCATGTCTTTTGTGAGGACAGAGTTCAGCCCACCATAGCAGGTTAGCCCCATGACTGCACTTCTTTGAACTTTGGATTTCTCATTTATACGACAGGAATGCGAATATCTGATCTAGGGGCTGAGCATGAATAATCATTGAAACAATGCATGTAAAAGCATTTGTCACATGCCTACCTCATAGAGACCACTCAGTAAGTGGCAGCTATATTTTTAACCATACTTTTTATTTTAAAATTATCTGTAAACTAATCTCTATTCTAAGTGTACCAGAAACTTGCCATTTAAAGAAACCCTGTATCAAATCCCTTGTGAAAGCAAATAATTGTCCTTAATTTATGTTTTTGTTCTGATTTCTGTATGTTGAGTCTCTTTATGCTTAAAAACATGGACTGTCGTAAAACAAAACAAACTCAGAAGGTGGTTTCCCTGAGGGGGCGCAATCTACGTGTGTTGTGCATTCAGACAGCCTGCAGAGAAACTGACTGAAAAAACTGGTCCATCCTCCCTACCTGGTCACAACCCTCCAAGGGGAGGAGCCACGGCGCTCAGGATAGCAGGTGTTTCTAAGAACAGCCCTGCCAATATGTTGCTTCCAGCTGTCCAACTGCTCACTAGAAGGAGAGACAAGAGATTGAAGGAGAAATCAGTCTCTGTTTGCAAATTCAGATCCACACCCCAGCACTCTGCCCACCGCCATGTGCCAGGTTTGTTGGTCTCAGCAGCACTGGGACAGCGGTGACAGCACTGACCATGGTGCCAGACACCCATGTGCAACTAGGTGATGTGTAGGCAGACTCCAATGCAGAGGAGGGCAGAAATGCTTAATGAGAGAGGAAACGAGAGCCTCACTGGAGAAACAGGATGGGCAGAAGAAAGCTGTTTTTGTATTCAAAAGCTGAAGTTGACCTCTGCCCTCTGACAGCCTGGCTGCCTCTGGGGTGCAGACCCAGGACCTTCCCTGCTGTTCCAATCCAGCCCCGTGTCCCTGGGAGCCTATTCTGTTGCCAGGACTGAAAGCATCTTTCTGTTTGACAGGGTGGGGAAGAGGCAGGTGATCCTGGTGGGGAAATGGAGATGGAAGGGATGCCCGGCTGTGTATTGAGCTTTCCTTCCACCATCTGTACAAAGAGCACCGCTGAGCAAGGATTTGTTTGAAGCCATCAGAAGGCTATTACTCTAGAACTTTGTTGTGGAGGGGGCACCAGCACAAACACTAGCTTCAGGGACAGACGTGCGCTCATCTCTCTCCTCAGGCACTCTCTAGCTCTATGGCCTTGGACAAGTCTCTTGACCTCTCTGAGCCTCTGTTTTCTTCCCTGGGAAATGAGGGTAATGGTATCCCCCTTGCAGGGTTGTCATGAGGGTTAAATGAGATGGCAAAAATAAGTAAAAAAGTGTTCAGTGAATGTTGGAGTCTATTTCTCCTGTTCTCCTGTCCTGGGAATGGGCCAATATATTGAATACTTAGCCATTTACCTGCTTTGCAGGTGATAAATTCAGAGTATATCTTAAGTCAAAAGCCTATTTTCTTTCAAAATTATAAAGATAAATTAACATTATGTGCTGTTCCTGCATTGATTTTATAGGTGTGGTGTTTGATATTAGCGTTCTAAAACCAGTAAGACAGGGAATGCCCGCACACGCACACACATACACAGAACAACTCACAAGGCAGTGGAGGAGACCAGTGAGCAAATTAACAGTGAAAATACAACATAAGTCCTGCTAAGAGATACTCAGAAAATAGGCACTAAATCAAACTGAGAAGTGGCAGGGGACAGGGTGCTCTTTAAGAACAAGTGTTCCTTTTAAAAGGAGTGGTGGAAGGAACATTCTGGCAGAAGTAAAAACATGTATCAAGAAGAGGAGTTGTGGAGTGGAATTCCAGGTTCAGGGAGGACAGGTGGCTCGGCGTGCCCTGTGGGAGAACCGAATTGTAGCCCTTGGTCTCTGCTGAGTGCTTGTGAACTAGCTGAGGGGACTGTGTGTCCCTTGTGGGGAGGCGTTACCACACAGGGTCTAGCGGTCATTGCAGACAACAAAACTCACAGGAGTGTGTAACTCAGGGAGAGAGAACTTTAATGACAAGCATTTGACTTCTACTCTGTGCTCGTCACTAAACTTGTCCTTGAGAGTCATAGAGTCCGGTGCTGCACTGTCCTGTCCGTCCACTTCAGGTCACCACTGAGCCCTTGAAATGTGGCTGGTCCAACTGAGGTATGCTGCTGCAAGCAAAAAATATAATTTAGTTTTCAGAGACTTGATACATAAAAATATAAATACCTCACATCTTATTACTAACTTTGTATCAATTATATGTTAAGATTATACTTAATGTGGAAATATTGGATTAGGTAAAATGTATGATTAAAATTAATTTTACCTGTGTCTTGTTTCTTTGCTATTCTAATTGTAGTTCACTTATGTATCTTTTAATAAAAATTGTATATATTGAATATGCACGTGACAATTTGATATATATGCATAGTGAAATGATTACTTACAGTCAAGCTAAGTAACTGTATCTCTGTAAGGCCAGGGGCTGCCACTGTCATGGCCATTCACATGCAGGTTCTCATTTAATTCAGACAGATGGTAAAGAAACAGTGGAGCCAAAAAATGTTGGGCCATTTCTTTATTAAAGTCTCACACCGGCCCACAAGCAAACACACAGGGAAAACACTTCCCTTTTCATTCAGGGCTCCCAAATCCCTGACTCATTCTCTGATTCCATAACCAGGCAAATCTTCTCCGGTTTCTCCTAGAATCAAAGGCCCC
Source organism: Saccopteryx bilineata (assembly GCF_036850765.1). Lineage (NCBI taxonomy): Eukaryota > Metazoa > Chordata > Mammalia > Chiroptera > Emballonuridae > Saccopteryx > Saccopteryx bilineata. The sequence continues at coordinate 81,172,418 of NC_089491.1, read as the reverse complement.
CACAAGCCACAGTAGGGCCTCCAAAGCCTCTCAGCTCTGGTTCCCCATCTGCACACCTTTTCTCTCTCTACAAAAACTAGCTTTTTCTTCTTCAGCATTCTGCATTCTCCCCACTCTCCCTGCAAAACTGGCTGGGCCCACAGAGACCCCTCCTCCAGCAAACATTACCGAAACAATGACCCCTCCCAAGCAGGAATGTAATCCACAATTTGCAATCAACTGCCCTGCTCTGAGGGCAAGCACACATGTGACTGCCCAGCACCATTTTCGAACAATAGAAGTGAACAAACTCAGAAAATACAAATTTTACAAACTCATTTGCCCAACAGTCTCATAGTTATCTTTTCCTTTTTAATTCTGTGAAGGGAGGGGAGGCAGAGAGACAGACTCCCACATACACCCTGACCAGTATCTACCCAGCAAGCCCACTAGAGGGTGATGGTCTGTCCATCTGGGGCATTGTTCTGTTGCTCTTCTTAGTGCCTGAGGCAGAGGCCATGGAGCCATCTTCAGCGTCCGGGGCCAACTCACTCAATTGAGTCATGGCTGCAGGAGGGGAAGAGAGAGAGAGAGAGAGAGAGAGAGAGAGAGAGAGAGAGGGGCATAAATTCCCCCTTGAAATAATTTTAAATGTTCTCCACCCAGAAATGAGAGAGTTTTCAAAAATCTCTATAGCCAGGAGTGAAAGCCATACAGGGAACATGGCTCCAAGTCATCTTGAGAAGGACAGGCGAGGGAGGCGCCAAGAGGTGTGAAGAAAGATTGAAGAAAGCCTCTTTCAGATGAGTCATGCTTTACTATGGAGGTGCAGAGAAACCACTGTGCTGAAAATTAGAATATTTGGAAACCCTGGGAGAAAAATACTTCATTTTGAAAAAGCCACTTCCTGATTCCTCTTATAAAAGGGAAGTTTACACTAGAACCCTCAGTACCACCACCACCACCACCACCAAGATTACAAACCCTGGGCACTGGGCACTTTACACAGCCTGTCTCATGTAGTTCTCATGACACTCTTACAGAAAGGTTTTGTTACTACCCTATTCTATAGGTAAGAAAGTGAGGCATAGAGAGGGTTTGCATTTTCCAAAGGAGAGCAAGCTGAAACATCCAGCAATTCTGGCCCCCTGGGATGTGGCAAGTGAATGACAGTCTACCAGTTAATGGTCCTGCTCAAGAACCTGCTCAAGAGGGGCAGGTATTGAAAACCAGATGGTTCCTTCTCCTGTGTTCCCTGACCAGAAATTGAACCTGGGCCATCCACACACCAGACCAATACTCTACCACTGAGCCAACTGGCCAAGGCCCAATAGTTACCCTTTTTTTAATGTGATAAATGAACCTGACATCTACTCTCTTAACATATTTCTTGCGATTATGCCTGTTCTTGCTACTTTTTAATGTGGCTGCTAGAAAATTTACAGTTACATGTGTGACTCACATTATATTTCCGTTAGTGCTGGTCTCGCAATGAGAAGGTCTTGGAGCAGGGTGGCAGGGAAGGACATGGAGCTCTAACCCTGCTGTGGAGAGTGAGCAGGGCTCAAGTGCACATCAAGAAAGAGGACAATTTTGCAGGAGAATGATGAGTGTGTAAGCGCCAAGGTGGAAGGTGCTAGGTGTATTTAGGGAACCATGAATAGACCGTCTGGATGGAGCAGGTGAAAAATCCTAGTGGTATTTTGATAAAGTGGCCTATGTTGGACATTCACACTCAGATATGTTGATAGGCTTCATGTGGATAATAAACAAGAAGTTTCCATCACTGTCAGTAATAATGGAAAATTACCAAAAAGAGTTTCCCTGATTTTTCATTTGGTTTTGTACCTAGATGTCATTAAAATGATTTCTCATGATTAAAAGTTTTTTAAAAACTGAAAGAGTTGATTATTTTTGTCTTGCCTTTTATTTGAACTTTCTCAACCTAATGACTTCTTGGAGCTATAAATATAAATGTGTTCAAAAAAAAGATATGGATGAAGGCACAGGTGACATGAGGTTCTTAACAGGAGAATTAAGAAATGTCTCTAATCTGTCATGATGGTATCCTGTGAGAAAACTAGACAGAGTCCTCCGTAACCACAAATGTTGAGCTGAATTGATCCAAGGTGGTATTTTTTTGTTATATTCTTGTGTTTAAAGTACTTAGAAAAAATTATATCCCTGGACGTGATGATTTGACAATTGCTGGCTTTTCCTAAATTATCCAAAGGATGATAAAATAAGATACTGTGCTGAGTACTGTATTTTGTAGTTTATACAGAAATCTCCATGTTATTTAAGGATTCATATGCTACGGGAGGCAATGTAGTAAGGACTACATTTCTCTCTCATTTCCGGGTTAAGGAGAATGTCAGTGGAATAATATAAATAATAAATACACAAAAATACATGGATCTCAAGATAATATGTCATGATAAGTTGCTTTGTTGTATTAAATGACAAGGAATCACTAGAAAGTTGTTAAAACCAAAGTGCTCATAATGGCAAGATTTTTACCCTGTTTCTCTGACCTAACAGACCCGTAGAATCATCTAGAATCTAGATGGAGTTTCTCATAGAAGAGGAAGGCAATTAATCCCATATGGAAAGTTCTGCCAAAAGTTCAAAAACTAGTTCTTGAGCAGGACCATTAACTGGTAGACTGTCATTCACTTGCCACATCCCAGGGGGCCAGAATTGCTGGATGTATCAGCTTGCTCTCCTTTGGAAAATGCAAACCCTCTCTATGCCTCACTTTCTTACCTATAGAATAGGGTAGTAACAAAACCTTTCTGTAAGAGTTTCATGAGAACTACATGAGACAGGCTGTGTAAAGTGCCCAGTGCCCAGGGTTTGTAATCTTGGTGGTGGTGGTGGTGGTGGTACTGAGGGTTCTAGTGTAAACTTCCCTTTTATAAGAGGAATCAGGAAGTGGCTTTTTCAAAATGAAGTATTTTTCTCCCAGGGTTTCCAAATATTCTAATTTTCAGCACAGTGGTTTCTCTGCACCTCCATAGTAAAGCATGACTCATCTGAAAGAGGCTTTCTTCAATCTTTCTTCACACCTCTTGGCGCCTCCCTCGCCTGTCCTTCTCAAGATGACTTGGAGCCATGTTCCCTGTATGGCTTTCACTCCTGGCTATAGAGATTTTTGAAAACTCTCTCATTTCTGGGTGGAGAACATTTAAAATTATTTCAAGGGGGAATTTATGTATTTTCTTTGGTACCCCAAGTCAAAATTTGCTTGCACTGATTTTCAAGAGCATGGACAAAGCATGATAATAAATATAAACACATCGAAATACAAGGGTTAAGTCATCACTAGAATCTCTCCCCACCAGTGTACCTGCTTATATAAATGAGTCACTTCTACTAAAAATAGGGACATCCTTAAGAAATGGTTGAGCAGTGATTACTCAGACAGCAGCTGGAACTAGGATGCAGAAAGAGGCTCTGAGATGGTCCAGAGAGAAGCACTATCAGAGAAAGCCTCTGCGACAAAGGAAAACTTTCAGACCTATACCTTTCATCTGATGGGTTTTTATTTCTTTTTCATCTGAAAGAATTGCAGCTTGCCAATTAACCAGCCTATTTGCATTTAAAAGGGGCTTGATCCCCATACAATTCCTTGCCTGTTCACCTTAAAAATAAAGCTACTACTGCCCTGTAGTTTTAAGCTTTGATGGTAATGAAGGTCAGGATCTGAGTCTCTGCCTGGCTGTGCTCTGATGGTATTCAAGCTCATGGGCATATTTGAAAATCCTGAACCTTCACGGACAATGGCTTCCACTTGCCCCATAAAGGGTATATTTCTGCCTCTTTAGGAAATCACCTTTCTTAAGAGTTTACTCTTCAGCCACTTGACAGAAACCCAGCTAGTTTGATAGCAGAAAATCAAGCATATCATCAAAGCTGAACATTCAGTCTGCAATGCTATGCTCAAACCAAATGGCATTAAGGGAGATAATATAAGCACTATATATGATACATTTTACCCATAGTGTTGTTAGTATAGAGGCTAAGCAATTGACTTTATCCATCAAAACCCTGGGTCCAGTTCCTAGCTTTTTACCTTAGGAAAGTTGTGAACCCAACAGAGAACATGTTTTACACTCAAATTGAGGAATTAAGAATTTAATGAAGCGTGTCTGTTTCCAGGGTATTAGATAGGTGTCTTAGTTTCCTAGGGCAGCCATAATGAAGTACCACAAACAGAATGGCTACTGTTTTATAGTTTTGGAAATCTACTGTTCTATAGTTTTGGAGGCTAAAAACCTGAATTCAAGGTGTCAGCAAGGCTGTGTTCCCTATGAAACCTAAAGAATTCTTCCTTGCCTCTTCCTAGCTTCTGATGGTGGCCAGCAATCTTTGTTGTTTTTTCGCAGCTGTGCAATCTAACCTCTGCCTTCATTCTCCCTGTCTCTCTGTCTTAACTTGGCCATCTTATAAGGACTTCAGTCATATTTGATTAGGGACCACCCTACTCCTTAACTAATTACATCTGCAATAACCCTACTTCCAAATAACATTACATTCAGAGGTACTGTGGGTTAGAATTGCAACATGTCTTTCTGGAAGGAACACAATTCAACCCATAGCAGTATGATTCAAGGAAGCACCTGAGTCCATCTCTTGCCTGAAGGTGCAAAGGATATTGAATTTCTAGAGCCATGCCAAGTCAATAATGCGTAAACATATCACAATGTTGTAGTGATTTTCCAAAACTCTTGAAGGGTTAGATTTGTATTCTCAATCACCTCAAAGCAGCAGCAGAACAAGTGCTTTGTGTAAAGCTTTTTAAAGTTGGAAATGACCTGCTGATCCATAGGTTGCAAGATTGAAGTCATGTTGGGTGAGAGGTAGAAGACTTTAATGAGTTTGAACTCATCAAGAATATCATCTTCAAGACCAGGTGGGAGGGCTGGAGCATTTTCAAGGATTAGTAATGCTTTCATCGGGAGTTTATTTTCTTGAAGATATTTCTTCACTGCAGGACCAAAGATGAGATTTACTCATTCAATAAAAAACTGCCACATAGCCCATGCCCTAGCATTGGCACACCACATAACCTGCAGTTTTTCTTTAAGAATCTTGTGAGTCTTCAAAATGGATAAAAGACTTAAATGTAGGCCGTGAAACCATAAGCATCTTAGAAGAAAACATAGGCAGTAAGCTCTCCGACATCTCTCAGAGCAATATATTTGCTGATTTATCTCCACAGGGAAGTGAAATAAAAGACAGGATAAACAAATGGGACTATATCAAACTAAAAAGCTTTTGCACAGCTAAAGACAACAAGAACAGAATAAAAAGACAAACTACACAATGGGAGAATATATTTGACAATATGTCTGATAAGGGGTTAATAACCAAAATTTATAAAGAACTTGTAAAACTCAACACCAGGAAGACAAACAACCCAATCCAAAAATGGGCAAAAGAGATGAATAGACACTTCTCCAAAGAGGACATACAGATGGCCAATAGGCATATAAAAAAATGCTCAACATCACTAATCATTAGAGAAATGCAAATTAAAACCACAATGAGATATCACCTCACACCAGTCAGAATGGCGCTTATCAACAAAACAACACAGAATAAGTGCTGGCAAGGATGTGGAGAAAAGGGAACCCTCCTGCACTGCTGGTGGGAATGCAGACTGGTGCAGCCACTGTGGAAAACAGTATGGAGATTCCTCAAAAATCTGAAAATCGAACTGCCTTTTGACCCAGCTATCCCACTTTTAGGAATATACCCCAAGGACACCATAGAACGTCTCGAAAAGGAGAAATGCACCCGCATGTTTGTGGCAGCATTGTTCACAATAGCGAAGATCTGGAAACAGCCCAAGTGTCCGTCAGAGGACGAGTGGATTAAAAAGCTTTGGTACATATATACTATGAAATACTACTCAGCCATAAGAAATGATGACATCAGATCATTTACAATAACATGGATGGACCTTGACAACATTATACGGAGTGAAATAAGTAAATCAGAAAAAAAAAAAAAAACTAAGATGAATCCATACATAGAAGGGACATAAAAATGAGACTCAGAGACATGAACAAGAATGTGATGGCAACAGGGACAGGAGGTTGGGGGAGGGGGGAGGGGGTGAAGAAGGAGAGAGGGGTTAGGGGAGGGGAGGGGCACAAAGAAAACCAGATAGAAGATGACAGAAGACAATTTAACTTTGGGGGAGGGGTATACAGCACAATCAAATGTCAAAATAATCTAGAGATATTTTCTCTCAACATATGTACCCTGATTTATCAATGTCACTGCATTAAATTTAATAAAAAAAAAAGAATCTTGTGAGTCTTAAAAGCTTAAGGATTTTTAGAATGATACACTAGCAGTGGCTTTGCTTTACAGTCACCATTAGCATTTGCACATAATACAAGGGTCAGACGGTCCTTCCTGGGTTTATGGCAGCTTCTTCTCCTCTGTGGTGATGAAAGTCCTTTGGGACATTTTTTTCCAAAACAATCCTGTTTCATCACAGTTGAAAACTTGTTGGGGGATGTAGCCTTCCTTTGCAATAAGTGCAGCAAAACGTGTGATGTAGTCCTCAGCTACATTATTATTATTATTATTATTATTATTATTATTATTTTGTATTTTTCTGAAGCTGGAAATGGGGAGAGACAGTCTAGACAGACTCCCACTTGCGCCCGACGGGATCCACCCGGCACTCCCACCAGGGGCGACGCTCTGCCCTCTAGGGGGCGATGCTCTGCCCCTCCGGGGCGTCACTCTGCCGCAACCAGAGCCACTCTAGCGCCTGGGGCAGAGGCCAAGGAGCCATCCCCAGCGCCCAGACCATCTTTGCTCCAATGGAGCCTTGGCTGCGGGAGGGGAAGAGAGAGACAGAGAGGAAGGAGGAGGGGTGGAGAAGCAAATGGGCGCTTCTCCTATGTGCCCTGGCCGGGAATCGAACCCGGGTCCCCCGCATGCTAGGCCGACGCTCTACCACTGAGCCAACCGGCCAGGGCCATCCTCAGCTACCTTAATGTCAGCACTCGCAGCTTCACCATGCCTCACCACTGAGTGGATGCCAGATCTCTTCTTGAAATTTTCAAACCAGCCATGACTTGACTTAAATGTATCTTCTGCTGCCTCTTTTGAGGTTGATGGTTCTTTCTTCTTTAAGTCGCTGTAAATAATACATGCCTTTTTGCATATTACAGTCTCCATCACTGTATCTCCTGCCAGCTCTTTCTCTTTCACCCACACAGAAGTTTCTCCATTTCTTCATGGATATTTGTCCTTAATTGGGACAGAATTGTAGTTCCTTTTGCTGGATTTGCACTTTTGATGGCATCCTTTTGTTTAAGGATGGTACAAATTGCAGATGTATTGTGGTTGTACAGCCTTGCCAGTTCAATCACTCGTATACCACGCTCATGTTTTTCTATTATTTCTTGCTTTACTACTTTTGACATCATTCTCTTCTTCTTCTCACTATTGTCCTTTACACTCACTTTCTTCAGCCGCATGATAGCACACAAAAAAAAGTTAGTAAAAAATGCAAAAATGATGCAAGAACGAGTATAGCGCACGAGATTCGACTTGATTCTGCGGGTAACACATGAGAAGAAATAACAAGATGCTGGTGTTGTGCTGCCGATACTGGACCTGTGCACCAACACACCAACTAGCAGCAGCTTCCCAAATCATGACTCGTATCTCAGAATTTTGCTCAGATCTTGAACAAAAATACAGAGTGAGTCGCAGCTCATATCTTAAAAAAAAAAAAAAATTGTACGTTGGTCTGCTCATATCTCAAGGTACCACTGTAGTTGTTTCAGTGTCATTCTGATATTGAGTTGAGACTATATGCTGGAGTGGAGAGAGGTAACTCATAGAGGCCAGAGGTGGCTTCAGCCACTGCAAAGGGAGGAAACCCAGTGCCACCAGCTAACAAACTATCAACACACAAAAGGCAGGTGCCTAGGAATGGCAAGAGGATCAGCAAGAGGTCACCCTGGTGGAAGGAAGCCTAGGAAAGAGACCCCCATGGATTGGAGTTGGGGAGGTACCAATCCCTGAGGAAGTGGGAGAGGGTGGATCTTGGACACCAGAGAAGGAATGCACCTTCACCTGGTGGGTAAGTCTTAGTGGAATGGACTTAACCTGGGAGAGGGAGCAGGCAAAAAAAGGAGAAGAGGAGGCATTTCGACTACGACGGTTGCAAAGAAGTAGGGGGAAAAGAGGTTGGGGAGGGCAGAGAGACCCCACTGCATATCAGATTTGAAAAGAGGCAAAGGAGCAGAAAGAAAAAGCACAGAGATAAGAACAAGGAACATGGGAGTGGCGTGAGTCTGTTCTGAGGGCTCCAACGGTGGGATGGAAATAAAGATCTTCCGAGTAGGGAGAGTGAGAATCTGGGAAAGAGATGGCAGGCAAATCAGTACATGGGGAAGGAAAGCAGGAACAGGAGTGTAGAGAGGGTATTTGGAATCAAGTAGTAATAAGACAGTTGAATGAAAGAAGAGAGACTTGAGATGGCAAGTGAAATACCAGAATGAAGATTTTTAGACTGGTCCACAACAAAAGATCACCCTACCGTCCTGAAGGCCAAAATAGATGAGTGATTGTGGTAGTTGCAAAAAGGGGATAAAATCAGAGTGGTGTAAGGTCAACAGAATTAACCACACAGAGCAGTTTAGACTTCCCAGGTATAAGTTTTTAGGATTTCTATTTTTCTTTTTTTATGTTGGTTGTAGTCTTGGCAACCACAAAGACTATTTTGTTCGTTGCGGTATCTTACATAGCAATTTGACTTAAATGGATGCTTTCTCTTTCTATGGAAATGATCTATTTCCCAGTCTCAGACAGAAACACCATCCAGTTCACAGTGTTGGAGCTGACAGTCTGGAGTCTTGCACAAACAATGCTGAAAGGGCCCGCTTGTCATAATTACAGACCCAGCTCCAGAAATCCAGTGGGTGAAAGGGATTCAAACTCTGCAGGTACAGTTAGAGCTTCTGTGATCTTTTTTCACAATTAAATATGGCTCCTTCAGATTCAGTGTTAAACGTGGTTTTCAAGCAGCAGTGTCCCCCGGCCATGCCCACAGAAGACATCACTGGACAATCTCAGCAGCCTCTTCCAGTGAGCAGCCAGACATGAACTCACAATTGCTCTCAGCACAGAACTCCAAGTCGCCTCCACCCACTGATTGTAATTGGCAGGGAGGTTGAGATCTGTTTGCCACCAGCCTCTGGAGAGTCTTTCCTGTGCTTCTTAGAAGTTTATAAGACTGGAATTTGTATCACCAGGGGAACTCTACAAATCTGCCATCAAGAAAACGCTTCACTAATCATGCAGTAAGTTGAGGCTGTGTTACACGTGAGCAAGGCCCTGGGTTTTACCCAGCCTCCCCACTGAACAAGCATTATGAACAATTGTGTTTTCCAGGTAACTGAAACCTGTTCACTTCAAGTGCCTTTCTGATGCAAATCTTTGTAAAGAACATTCATTACATACTCCCTTGCTTGGTAAACAGAGTACATGAGACACAATTTAACCTTTCCATTTTAAAAATATATTTTAAAATATTTTGTCCGCTTTTATAGATGTCTCAGAGGACCTCTTCTTCTCTTCCTATGAGCTCTTACATCTTTAGAATGCCACTAGGTCAGCTTCTGGTGGTCTCATTGCCATCTGGTTTTCTGCCTGAAGCATTTAGGAAGTATAACAGGTTATCAAAGACCACAAGTAACTAAAAGTGTTACATCATTAACCGATTTTCCACATGCTACCACAGTGAAGTGGAGGGGCTAGGTGAGGTACCCCCCCACACACATCATAGTGATAGTTTTTTTATATATACTTCTGAATTTGAGGCTGCATTATAGTTGTGTGATACACTGGAATTTTAATTACAAGATTAATGGACTATGTGGTCATTACCTAAAAATTATCTTCTTTTGTTTTTTTCTACATTAATAGTTTCATCAAAAACAAACTAATATGAATCCCAGATTATAGCGGAGTTACAGACCATGAGCAATGAATGTACACAAGGAGGGCAGCTTTTCTGTGCTTGGGCCTGAGCAAATGAGGGAACTAGCAGTCCTATCTGTAATGGGCACAGTCCATGAGATCTCTTTCATGGTGTCCACACAAGGCACTCATCCTTGCCATGCAACGATGGTGATAGAGTTTGCACTGGTCGCTAGGATGGCCACAGGGATCCAGTCTGGGCAGAGCCAAGCGGTGGAGCATCGGTAGGATCATGGAGCTGGGGTGAGGACAGGGGCCGGTGCAGAGGGTATTTGTAAGGGAATGAGAAAGGATCTCTGCCTCAGCCAGCTGGTGCAGGCTTCTCAGACCTGCCGGACAAATATTTTTAGAATAATATTCTATACCATATTTTGCAATGCCCCCTTTCTCTACTTGGAATGAAATTCATGGACACTATGTCTAAGAAAAAGGGATGATAGGAACATAACATCCAGGTTCCTCACTGGAGCAGTGAGTAAGCTGAGGAGGCGGGGCATTAACCAAGTGAGAGAAGGCAGGTTGTCGGGGCAGTTGGAAATTGTGATCTGTCACACAAGAGAAAAGGCCATAATTTAGGAACCCCCCTCAACTTCCCTAGAGCGCTCAGGTGCTGGAAGGCAAGGCAGCCAGGACAAACATCAGGAATATCAAAGCCAAAGGCCCAGCCAAGACAGAAGACCAACTCATGCCTGTGGACATATGCCACAGAATGAACGAATCTCAGAAACATGTAAAAGATCCAGATATAAAAAACTACATCCTACATGGTTCAATTTATATGAAAGACTAGAAAATTACTGGTAAGTAATTGCTTGGAACTGGAGGTTTGAGAGGAGACTAATTAATTCCAAAGGGGAATAAAGAAACTTTTTTAAAAAATTTTTGAAATTTATTGGGGTGAAATTAATTAATAAGATTATATAAGTATTAATTGTATAGTTCTATAACACATCATTGGTATATCACATTGTGTGTTCACCACTCAAAGTCAAATCTCCTTCTGCCAACATATTTTTAACCCCCTTTACCCTCTCCTACCTCCTCCCCTTTCCTGTCTGGTAACCACCATATTGTCTGTGTAATTAATTTTTTGTTTCTTTGTTGCGTTCTGTTTTATATTTTACATATGAGTGAAATCATATGGTTCTCCTCTTTCTCTGACTGGCTTATTTCACTTAGCATAATGCTCTCCAGACAACTTAATACCCAAAAAAACCAAACAATCCAATTTAAAAGTGGGTAAACAACCTGAATAGATACTTGTGCAAAGAAGACATACAGATAGCCAATAGACATACAAAAATATACTCAAGGTCACTAATCATCAGCGAAATGCAAATTAAAACAACAATGAGATGTCACCTCACCCCTGCCAGAATGGCTTTTATTAACAAATCAACAAATAACAAATTCTGGCGAAGGTGTGGAGAAAGGGAACCCTTGTGCACTGTCGGTGGGAATGCAGACTGGTGGAGCCACTGTGAAAAGCAGTATGGAGTTACCTCAAAAAATTAAAAATGGAACTGAATTATGACGCACCAATTCTACTTCTGGAACTATATCCAAAGAAACCCAAAATACTAATTCAAAGAATATATACACTTCTATGCTCATTGCAGCATTATTTACGATAGCCAAGATTAGAAGCAGCACAAGAGTCCATCAGTAGATGAGTGGATAAAAATATCTGGAATACTGCTCAGCCATAAGAAAACAAGGAAATCTTACCCTTTGTGATAGAGCCCAGAGTGAGTTGTTGTGAACAAGATTTTGTGTGTCTCTCCCTGGCAGACAAATCCACACTGATTTTCACAGCCAAATGTCATATGGGTGCCTCTTCCCAGTCCTGGTACTACTGGCTGGGAAGCCGGCTTGGGGTTGAGACTCCTCATTCCTCAGGGGGAACGTTTGCAGCTGAGATATCCCTCTGGCTTCTCAGCCACTGCCCATAGGAGTGAGACCAGACCTTTTCATGTTTCCACCCTTCCTACCAGTCTTGGTGTGGCTTCTGTAAATCCTTGGCTATAAGACTTCTCTTCAGCTAGTCTTCAATTGGTTCTTCAGGTTATTGCTCTGTATTTTAGCTATAATTATAATTTGGTTCTGGGAAGAAACAAGTGTAATATCCACCTACTCTGTTGCCATCTTCAGTTCTCCCAGTAAAGCTGTTTTTAAAAATCAGGAGTGTAGTCTGGCTTAGAAGTGGAATTATTCACAGAACACTTGGAAAGGGAGTGAGGCAGCAAATCTGAGGACCAGCAGGTGATACTCAGCACAAAGCCTGAGGGGATGCCAGTAGAGATGTAACCTGGCTGGACCACCGATTGCTAGATTGAAATTTTTATTCCAAAAATATATATTGCACATCTACTATATTCTTATTTTATTATTATTTTTTATTTAGACATTAAATTTAATGGGGTGACACTGATTAATAAGAATACATAGGTTTCAGGTAAATGTCTCTATTGCATTTGAACTATTGGTTGTGTTGGACATCTACTACATTCTGGGCACTCCTCCAGGTATACAATGATTATATAAAATCACAAAATTAAAGTTGGGACATGTAACAAAACTCTGAATTCAACTCCAAGTTGAACATTCTACTGATATTTGGACTATTTTATATAAAGCTGGTCAACATGGCTATTTGGGAACAAAGTTTTCAGAATGAAGAATATTAATCAGTGTTGATCAGTCATGAGGATACCAGTCTACACTGGGAAGGATATTTATCCATGTTGAGTGTTAGTTTGTAGTTTTGTTCATTCAACACATTTTTTAAGCACCAACAATGAATCAGACACTGAAGAGACTCATAAATGAGTCTCCCTCAAGATTATAAACTAGTAAATGAGAGAGGTGATCCTACTATTCTGGTTATAATCAAAGATGACATGTGACAAGTATCCCAAAAAAAGTCAGTTGCTATAATGCTCAGAAAATGTGCACTCACTTCTTGAGGAAAATTTATTTGTTTATTTGTTTGTTTGTTTGTTTGTTTAGTGAGAGGAAGAGAGATAGAATGACAGACTCCCGCATGTGCCCCAACCAGGATCCACCCAGCAGCCCCGTCTGGGGCCGATGCCTAACTACCAAGCTACCCTCATTGCCTATAGGTGACACCTGGACTAACCAAACCATCCTCAGTCCTGGGGCCCCACTCAAACCAATCAAATCACTGGCTGGAAAGGAAAAAGGGAGAGAAGGGGGAGAGAGAGGAGGAGAGAAGCAGATGGTCGCTTTCATGTGTGCCCTGACTGGAGATCAAACCCAGGACATCCATACACCAAGCCGATGCTTTATCCACTGAGCGACCAGCCAGGGCCCTTGAATGAGAGTTAAATGATAAATCTTATACATTCTGGACTTCTTGATATCTGAGGCTGGCTCCTGAGAATGTAAGCTTGTGTCCTCAGGGGCAGCAGGTTGCGGCATTTAGCTGTATTGAGAGGCAGGCTGTGGGCAGCCTGAGGCAAGCTAAGCTTATCATTAGTTTCAGGGCCCCAAGTTAGAGCACCGAAGGTGAGCCAACGCCAGGTGAGCTGCCCCATAGGACTAGCTGCATTTTACCTGTCAGATATTGATACGGAGTGGGAAAGGTGGAAAGAATGGATGAACAGAAGCAGAAAAGGGCAAGTCATGTCACATTATCACAGTGCCTGGTGCATAGTAGGGGCTCAGTAAATACTAGTTAAATGACTTCAGTGGATGAACTAATCACTGAAACTGGTGTGATAAACAACAAAGAGGAAAGACTGAACTTAGGAAAGACTGAAGGCAAGGACACTCGTTTTGAACAGGCATGAGGATCTGAGCAAGGGTGATTGTATTAGGTTACTGTGATGACTGCTGTGACAAAGTACCACACATTTTTTGACTTAAGACAACACATGTTTATTATGTTAAAATTCTGGAGGCCAGAAGTTTAAAATCAAGATGTTGGCTGGGCTGAATGCCTTCTGGGAGCTTTGGGGAAGGCTCCGTCTCTGCTTTTTTAAGCTTCTAGCAGCTGAACCTCATCCCTTAGCTTGTGGCCCCTTCTTCCATATTCAAACTGCATCACTCCAACCTCTGGTTCTGTCAGCAAACCTTTATTTTTCTCTCTTAATTTAACTCTATTACCTCCTTCTTATTAGGGCCCTTGTAATTACATTGGGCCCAGCCAGATAATCATGATCATTTCTCTATCTCAAAATCCTTTATTTAGTTTACATCCACAGAATTCCTTTGCCATATAAGGTAACGTATTCACAGATTCCTGAGGTTGGGAAGAGCATGGGCATTTGGGGGCTGTTATCCAGCCTACCATAGTAATACCAAATTCCAACTTTTTTTTCTTCCACCAAACAAAAGCCAGAAACTAGAGAAAGTACCCTACCAGCAAAACAAACAAAAGAAAGGTGAGAATATAATAATTGATAACCTCCAACCACTTGCATACTAAATATCAGGCACTACTAATGAGCTTTAGCATTTTAGCATTAGAGATTCAAAAGGTCTGGAATTCCTCTCTAAGCACGAGGACATTCAGTGAGAGTGACATTAAGAAACAGAGTAGAGGAGTGGGTTTCCTGCAGTCAAGGAGTTTACTTGAGGAAGGATTCATACACCTGCTCCCAGAGGGCTGCCCCATGGGAGAGGGAACAGAGATTTGTAGGGGAGGACAACTGGCTTCTCCTTGCAAGAAATATCTATGGCTAGAGAAGAAAAGTAAGAGATAAGAAAGCAGCTGAAGCCCCTGGATTGCATCACAGGTACACCTGTAAGAATTAGAAAGGGGTAGGCACTTTCCAGCATACGCTGTCACCAGTTTGATGATCTGAGTAATGTTACAGGGCTCATTGGCTTGATGCCTCACTCTTCTCATCTGCAAAATAAAGGCACTGGTTAGATAAGACAACTGTGATTTTTTAAAATCTAATTTTACAAATAGTAATAGTTTACTAACTTTCAAAAAGTAACATTCTGGGATGAGATTGGGAGGGGCAGGGGGAATGAGGGAAAAGGAGAGAGAAGCCTAAGAGAGGAAGGGGGATTTCCCATGGGCAAACTTGTATGTTCCTTAGTGCCTTCATGTTATCCCTCATTCATCCCAGGAGCACGCGTTGGTTCCTGTGGGTAACAGTGTTAAGATCATGGCTTCTAAGTTATTCTTCTCACCATATGACCTTGGAAAGGTTCCCTCATTTTGCTCTACTTCATATTTTGGTCTATAAAATAGAAATAATAATAGCACCTTTGCCATTTGGATTGTTGCAAGAATTAAACCAGGTAATATATACATATATACTCACTTAAAACAGTGAGTACCACCAAGTAAGTACTATTGTAAGTATCAACATCATCATTATTAGATGCTATTATTGCCAACATGGCTCCTGTTGAGATGTAGCTTTACTAAGAAAGTTTATTTCACACCATATTGTAAAAGCAAATAAGGTAATCAAGGCTTCAAATCTGTGCTGTTCTATTACATCCAGATCTGTGCTTGATTCTGTAGAGGTTCTCATTTATGTTTTTACATTTTAGAAAGCAGCACATTATTTATCTCTGAGTCATGTGGACATCCTATCAATGCTAGTTGACTACTTAGCTAAGAGGTCTTGTCAAATGTAAGTTATAGCCTATAGTTCTTCATTTCAGAAGCATTTCAATCCTGCAACCAGTATTGACTATTACTGTTGGCAGCAAAAAAAGAAAAAAAGAAGCACCTAATTTTGTATTTAAAAAAAAAAAGTGAGTTAATTTCTATTTCAGCTGTAAATCTTGTTTCTTGTTTGTGCCTGTATTTTTATTTGTGTGTGTGCATGTGTGCCGTGTTTTGTCTTGTCTGCAGATGGCTTGGCCGTCTGTGGAAAACTGGTCTATTCAAGGACATTGCTGACTGTTTTAATGAGGCCAGGGGCACAGTTTCAGTTCCAATTTGGCCAGTGAGCCTTGCTCCCTGCTCTCTTTCATAGCCACAGACTGCTCCCTCATCACTTCCAAGCCGGGTCCCACAGAAAGGAGGGTGAGAGGAAAGGCAGATATTGTCAGGGCGGGCCCTCGACCACAGGTCAAGTTTGTGGTCAGACAGAGTCCTCTGGAGATGTTAGCTGTTATCACTCATCAGGTTGTTCTGCTTTGTTCTCATGTAATCGCCATAATTTCCTTGGTTGGGTCCCTGCAGAACTCTATTTTAGGTTCTGTTTCTCTTACCAGCAGACCAGGTCATTTCAGCATTCATCCTCATTACCACCAGAGTAGGCTTCTGGGACCCAATTAGTATCATTATTTTTGTCTTCTGGAGGTATTACATCTTTGGTTTCTTACGTTTTCAGCTCTAGAGTCTGTTGCCAACAAAGACTCTGCTCATAACAGCTATCATTTATTGAGCACTTGGCCTGTGTTGAGACCTTCTACATGAATTATTTCCTTTAATCCTCAAAATAGCCTATGAGGTAGAATATAATGTTCCTTTAGTCCAATGAGGAATGAGATTGAGAGCAGTTAGGCTGCCAGTTGTACAATCAGGATTTAAACTCCTGAAGTCACTTCCATATTTAGCCACTGTGCCATGACAAATGTGACACTCTGGGAAGATTAGCAACTGGGTGACTGCAGATTCACACTGCTCAGAATACCTGCTTTGGACGGGTGCCATTATATTGTGTCCCCCTGTTTTGGAACTTATCCAAGATGGCCACCTGGCAAACTGTGCTAACTGGACAAAGCTCTTCTTGTGCCAGCGGTTGAATCTTATTCCCATGCATTGTCCATGTTCTTAGTTGAATCACATGCCACAGGGGATAGTAGACTATTGCCTGGACCTCAGAAATATTTCATTGTACAATACAAAGATGCCTAAACATGCTAGTTCTTGTGACCAAATGAAACCTGTACTTGAGAAAGCCTTTGATCCAGATGTACTCACTCTGAGAGACAATATGTACCAGACCATATTTTTGAAAGCAATTTTCAAATGCTAAAAGAAACCCCACATTGAAGTTTAAACACAGTGTTCTTACCAACCCCCGCCCCCAGCCCTTAAATGAAGATATGGTTCCTGTGACTTAAGAAGCTGAATGCTTTAACATCAGTGCTTTCTTTTTAAAACACACTAGTATTTCAGATCTTCCTATAGATTTTGAAATACCAACATATTTTTGTGCAAGCCAATTCAAGATGCAGATCAACAAGTATTACCTTTTGAGAAAGCAAAGAATAGCTTACTACCTCTCAATGCTTATCGTAAAAGTAAATACAAAATGCCTACTGCCCTATCTCAAGAAACAAAGTTTTGCCCTGGCTAGTTGGCTCAGTGGTAGAGTGTTGGCCCAGAGTATGGATGTACTGGGTTTGATTTCTGGTCAGGGCACACAGGAGAAGTGACTATCTGCTTTTCTACCCCTCTCCCTCTCTACTTCTCTCTCTCTTTCTCTCTCTCTCTTCTCCTCCCACAGCCATGACTCAATTGGTTCAAGTGCATTGGCCCCAGGTGCTAAGGATGGCTCTGTGGAGCCTCTACCTAAGGCACTGAAAATAGCTTGGTTGAGAGCATGGCCCCAGATGGGGGTTGCTAGAGTCTGTCTCTCTATCTCATCTCCTCTCACTTGGAAAAAACAAGAAGAAAAAAGAAACAAAGTTTTATGTACTCTGATTCTCAAAACTATTTAGCTATAGTTCCACATCTCTAAATACTTATGGTGTTTATAAGTTGGTAATATTTGGCACTGATTCCTTCCTGGCATTTAAATGGGTCTGACTGCTCCCTGATCTGGAACTTTTCTAGATGATTTTCCCATTTCCCATCATCCACATTCTCTGAACAATTGCCATGGTGGCGCAGGGTGGGGGCTGTTTGTTTTTAATCCACAGTGGTCAAATTTACTAAGCCCTCTTATTTTGGAATGAATATCTTTAGGCCTAGAGCAGGGGTCAGGAAACTTTTTGGCTGAGAGAGCCATGAACGCTACATATTTTAAAATGTAATTCCGTGAGAGCCATACAATAACCGTGTATGTTACACATTATCCAATAAATATTTGGTGTTGTCCCGGAGGACAGCTGTGATTGGCTCCAGCCACCCGCAACCATGAACATAAGCAGTAGGAAATGAATGGATTGTAATACATGAGAATGTTTTATATTTTTAACGTTACTATTTTTTTTATTAAAGATTTGTCTGTGAACCAGATGCAGCCATCAAAAGGGCCACATCTGGCTCGTGAGCCATAGGTTCCCGACCCCTGGCCTAGACAATCTGAGCAAATCCAGTTTTATTAAATAACTTTGAGTCATTTTCTTCCTTACTGTAGTTTTCCCAATCTGCAAGCACATGGGGGTGGTACAGAGTCTGTGAAACTGAATACAGATTGACCCTTCTTTTTTTTTTGTGACAGAGAGAGAGTCAGAGAGAGGGACAAGGGACAGATAGGGACAGACAGACAGGAAGGGAGAGAGATGAGAAGCACCAGTTCTTTGTTGCAGCACTTTAGTTGTTCATTCATTGCTTTCTCATATGTGCCTTGACCAGGGGGCTACAGCAGACCGAGTGACCCCTTGCTCAAGCCAGCAAGGTTGGGCTCAAGCTGGTGAGTCTTGCTCAAACCAGATGAGCCTGCGTTCAAGCTGGTGACCTTAGGATTTCAAACCTGGGTCCTCCACATCCCAGTCCTACACTCTACCCACTGTGCCACTACCTGTTCAGACATCACCCTTCTTATAGATTGTTTTATAAACATAAAAGCCAATCACTAACCTTAGCCCTTTACTCTTAAAATGTCCTTTTATTATTATTATTGTTATATGTCCCTTCTTGCCATTGAATCTACCCAGTATTCTGCAGCTCAACAGAATTAAATTATGCTTGTCCTATTACAAATACTGCTCTTATAAATTGTCTTCTATTTGGGTTTTTCTTTCTATAGGTTAATTGTATTTTTTTTATTTCTTTTCTTTTTTTTTTCTATTTTTCCGAAGTGAGAAGTGAGGGGGCAGCAGACAGACTCCCACATGCACTCGACTAGGATCCACCCAGCATGCCCACCAAGAGGCAGTGCTCTGCCTATGCCTAACCAGGGTGTTGCTCTATTGCAACTGCAGCCATTCTAGTGCCTGAGGTGGAGGCCATGGACCCATCCTCAGCGCCCTGGCCAACTTTGCTCCAATGGAGCCTTGGCTGCAGGAAAGGAAGAAAGAGATAGAGAGGAAGAAGAGGGGGAAGGGTAGAGAAGCAGATGGGCCTGTGTGCCTCCACTGGGAACCCAGGACTTCCATATGCCTGGCCGATGCTCTACCACTGAGCCAACCGGCCAGGGTCCATTTCTTTAAAGATCTGGTTTAATTTCTTTGTTTTCTAGTATTCTGTTATGTTGGTGCAGGTTCTAGTTTAGCCAATTTGATTATTTTTCTTATCTTCACTTTTTTTTCTTTCTCTATCCTGAAATTCTTTCCATATACAACATCTAATACTTTTGGTGCTTGAGGGTTTGGGGTTTTTTGTTTTTTCTGTTTGTTTGTTGGTTGGTTTTGTTTCTTAATTTTCCCATCTAATCTTCTGCTACTTCTCTGAATTCATTAAAGCTAACATTTTGAAACATAATATTCTTGTTTGGCAAGTTTACTTAGTTATTAGAATCAGACAAATGTGGCAATACCACTTATTAATTGGATAACCTTGTTGCCCATCTGGAGAAAGAAGATAATGATGTCTACCTTATAGGGTTGTTGTAGCTATTATACAAACTGATGATTCCCACTGCCTTATAGTTTACGGCACTTCATTTTTATTTGTGAGAACTAGTTAATAGGGCTCTCTTGGTAAGTGGCTTTTCATCTTTTATCCTTCTTTCTTGCTTCCACAAATACCCCTTACTATTACCACTAATAGGAAGAGGAAGGAGGTTCAAACTCAGGGTTCATGATGTTTGTATGAATAGCCACTGTAAAGGAGATGTTGTCTAACTCAGGTGAGATGCCCTGTGGTCCTCTTTATCACGGGCATTTTCTTGATGCTGCTTGTGAAATCAGGTATTTTTCTATCTACTGATGGGAGTTGATGATTCTTAGAAAGAAGTAATAACCTACATTCACTTAAAGGATTGGGGTTAATAATAAAGATATAAATGATACCCAACTGACTATTGATAATTATGTAAGTACTCTTTCTGATAATAAATCTGGTTTATTTCCCCCTTTAATCTTAATCCAGAAATGTTCTTCTTTTGTTTATTTTTATGTTGTTCTATCTTTAAATTATCTTTAATGCCCCATTTCCCAGTCTTTTCCATGGTGACCCTGGATCAGAGTGCTGTTCTGAGCAGTGCATGCTATCCCACCTCATCTCAGGGACATAAGTCACATGAATACATAGCCATGAACACCCACCTCTTTCCATCCTTCCTGCTGCTCCTTACTATTCTAATTTTAGAGACCTGTTTATGTCTTATTTTATTTGGCCAATTTTTCAATAAAAGCAATTTAGGAAATGCCAAAACAGACCATCTGTAAGTTCTCTGAGTTAAAAAGGATGACTTTAAAAAGTTTTGACAGCTAAATATTTCTATGACTACCTTTACCAAATCTTTAGGTTCTATGGGAGACATGAAGAGGACTGTGACTTACTTTTTATCAAGAAAGAGTTCACAATACTGGAGGGAAAAAATAAATAAAAATCAACCTCTAAATCAAGACAGACTGTGCATACTGCTGTAATAGAGGAATGCTCATGATCAGAAGGGAAATTAATTTTATCTGGAAAAATCTTGGAAGGCTTCATGGAAGAGTGAGAGTTAAAGGATGAAAAGAAATTCAACAGATCTCTACAGAGAAATAGCCCAAGGATAATATTCCAGACAAGTGATACAACTAAACAACTAGCAACTTCTTTCCCTCAGTGTGTGGTGTGTGTGTGTGTATGTGTGTGCATGCATGCACGCATGTACACATATTTGTTTGAGAAGAAAGGAAGAAAATTGTGTGAAATACATGCCTGCAAAGATTGTTTGCAGACATATTTTTTAAGGCTATAAAAGCCACAAAAACTTATTTTCAGTCCAAACATGCCCAAAGAGATAATATCAGAGAGAAAGAAGGAGAAAATTGGGAAACAGTGTTTATACCTTGTTTCTGTCTGTTTAGCACATCCTTGAAAAAGGAGCACTTGCCATTATCTATCAAAACCTTTCTGGCCTGACCAGGTGGACAGAGCGTTGGACTGGGATGCAGAGGACCCAGGTTCAAGACCCTGAGGTTGCCAGCTTGAGCGTGGGCTCATCTGATTTGAGCAGAAAGCTTACCAGCTTGGACCCAAGGTCACTGGCTCAAGCAAGGGGTTACTCGATCTGCTGTAGCCCCCTGGTCAAGGCACATATGAACAACTAAGATGACACAACAAAAAACTAATGATTGATGCTCCTCATCTCTCTTCGTTCCTGTCTGTCTGTCCCTATATGTCCCTCTCTCTGAATCTCTCTCTGACTCTGTAAATCAAAAAAAAAAAAAAAACCCACCTTTCCAGTGTAACTGTGTGTCTGTCAATCTACCCCACCTGATTCGTGGCCCCACACACTGATCCAATCCTCCCAGCAGTGACCTTTCTTTAACAGGCAGACCTGTCCTGACATCACTGATGTTTTGAATTTAACATTCAGCACTTTAGAACTTTTTTCTTAAGGAAAGAAAGTGTGTCAGCCCTTCAGTGACAGCTTCCCCTTCCCCCACCCTTCTCACCGCATGCTGCTGAGAAGGATATGGATTCTTGTGATAATCAGTGGCAAGGGCAATTTCAAAGAAGAGAAATGATCTGTTGGGTGAAAGCGCAATTTCCCTTCAAATCTTCAAGGGGAGTCTGAGAACAAGCAAGAAGCTCAAATGTTTTCTACTTTCCTCTGGGAGGAAAAAAAATACAAAAATATTTATATGCACCAGAACATACATTTTTAACTTCTAGTTATACCAAATATCTGGAATTTCTTGCATTCTGGCTAAAGCTCAGATCCTGCTGAACTATTGGGCCTAAAGTGAGTTACTTGATAGCAATGATTGCATTGTTTTACATCATTTCTGAAGTGATTTATTTATGTTATCTCCTTCCCTGTCCTAGTACTCTGAGGAAGGATTCTCACAGTGTTATAGCTGGGGAGGGGGAAGCCAGAGAGGCTCAGAGTGGGCCCAAGACCACCCAGGTGGGAAGATGGAGAATGAGACCCCAAGTGTGTCCTCTGACCCAGGTGCAGTCCCTTTGCATTTCAGACACAGCTGCTTCTTTAGGGGTCAGTGTCCTTAAAAAAGAGAGAGAGAGAAAGAGAAAGAGGCGACTAGACAAGGACAGTTCCCTCAGAGGCTCCCTACAAACTTGAAAAGTTTATATTCTGATTCATAGCGAATAATCAGATCAAAGTCTTTTCTTGCAGAACCAAGGTGGGAACCCAAAATTGAGGCGTGGTGCTGGCAGAGCCCTGGGCGCTTGGCCTCCAGGAGATGCCCCATCATCACTGGAAGGCCAGTAGTTGCGGCCATCACAGCCACCATTCAGGTGTAGGTTCACATTAGATTCTGATTGATGGTAGAGAAACAGTGGAGCCAAGAAATGGTGGGCCATGCCTTTTATTCTAGTCTCACAACCAGCTGGCAAGTAAAAAACACACTGGGCACCAAATCCACTCACAAGTTCTCCGGTTCCACAACCAGGAGAATCTTTCTGGTTTTTCCTAGATTCAAAGGCCCCACTAGCCTCACCTCTTTTTCCCCATCTGCACACCTTCTCCCTTCTCATCTCTGCACAAACTGGCTTCTCCTTCAGCACCCCACCATCTTGGCTGCCTCTCCTCTCTGCAAAAATGTGGTCTCCTCCTTCCCTTTCTCCTTCACAAACAATAGCATAACCAAGCCCCTTCCCAAGCAGAAAGGTAATTAACCATATTACTCGACAGCATCACCACATGGGCAGCAGCCATTTTTAACAATAAAAGTGAGCAAAACCAGAAGATACAGATTTTACAAACTTATTTACCCAACAATCACCCAACCCTGGGCTGCTCTTGACCTCAGACCCACTGTCATTGGGACCCACCTAGAAAATGCTCATCCTTCCCACCTTCTTTCCTGAGCCCCACCTCTCCCACACCCTCCATTGCCAATATGTTTTAAACATATTTTTTTGCTATATGTTTATATTGTCATATGTGGAGAATTTACTCTGAAGTACAAAATATGTTATTTTTCTCTTACAGCCATAAAATCTCAAACTAAAATATGCTAAGTCATAGTCCTTAATAGTTAATTGTACCAATGCAGCATACTTCATGAAGAGAAAAAGAAATGAAAAGTTAAAAAAATGTCAATTTACAATCAACCACCAATATAAGATATTTCTAAGATGGTAGAAATTCTAGAAATATTGGTCTTTAAAAAAATATGAATGAAGATTATATCAATGCAGTAGCTAATGAATGGAGAAGTTGGGTGTATTACAATATCCAGACAGGGCATTTTGTTATGTCCTTCATAACTTGCTTCTTCTGTCTATATCTTTACAGATATTTCTTGAATTCTAAAATTATTCCTGTCATTGGTGGGGGTGAATAGGACCTGAAGAAATTATACAAAAGAGAATATAATAGGATAGAATATTTTTTTTCACCTTTAAGTTTATATGTATCTTAGTCTCCTTGTTTAGTTTGAGATCTGTTCAAAGTTTGTTCTGAAATTATAATTCATGGTTAGTTCATGAAAAAAGACCCCATTTAGGAAAATGTGCCTTTTGACTTAGAGATCACAGAATGAGAACACTAAAAGCATCATTCACCTTCAAACTTTTCAGTGCAGACAAGTAACATTAATGATGACAAATATTTCTGATGAAGAATTCCATTTTCAGCTATTTGTTAATACTCATTAATCAAAACATGAAAAATGGCATGGTTAGTTTTTAAAACCTATTAAATAAACAAATATTTTTTGTTTCAAGCACATTTTTTTCGTAAAAATATGGAGAAAATAGGCATAAGCTAAGGGCAAGTGAGGAAAAGAAAACTGCAATTTAAATTTCTAAGAGCTAGGGCCCTGGCCAGTTGGCTCAGCGGTAGAGCGGCGGCCTGGCGTGCGGGGGACGGCCAGGGCACATAGGAGAAGCGCCCATTTGCTTCTCCACCCCCCCCCTCCTTCCTCTCTGTCTCTCTCTTCCCCTCCAGCAGCCAAGGCTCCATTGGAGCAAAGATGGCCCCGGCGCTGGGGATGGCTCCTTGGCCTCTTCCCCAGGCACTAGAGTGGCTCTGGTCGTGGCAGAGCGTCGCCCCGGAGGGGCAGAGCATCGCCCTCTGGTGGGCAGAGCGGGTGGATCCCGGTCGGGCGCATGCGGAAGTCTGTCTGACTGTCTCTCCCCGTTTCCAGCTTCAGAAAAATACAATAAATAAATAAATAAATAAATAAATAAATAAATAAATAAATTTCTAAGAGCTAGGATTGATGATTCAGAGCACAGACCTTGGTCTAGACTCCCTGGGTTCAGATCTCAGCTTCTTCACTTATTATCATACTCTTTGGGTACGTGATTTTATTTTCTGCTTTCTCAGTTTCTTCAGCTTTCCCATTCTGTAACATGGGGATGAAAATTGAACTTATAGGCTGTTATAAGGATTCAATGAGTGAATCTAAGTGTAAAATGCATAGACCCATCCTAGCCTAGTAAGCACACAGTGTCACCTTAAAAAATTATAAACATGTCATTTTAGTATGAGTGTTCATATACTTCAGAATCCAGTCTTCCACCTGCATTCATTTGAATCTGAAAGTCCTAATATCACTATTTCATTATTTCCAGGAAAGCAGAAATCAACAATTCTAAGCACCATCTTTCCCTACCACCAATAATATCAATACTTCTACCATCAGCATTTCCAATTCTGTACCTTTTCCTCACTGAACATAAATCTTTGATCTTTAGATGACAGATGCCATTCCTCACTAGCCTATAAATTCATAACTATAGTGATGAGAGGGATGCGAGGTGGGTCATAAGCAGTACACTATTCACAATGGTTAAAGTACCCAAGTTCATGCATTTACTTTTACCAATAGGAGTAGTTTCAAGGTTATCTCATTTACTTCAGCCTCAATTAACTAAGTTCCAATAAACTTCCACAAACAGGAAGGAGGCAAAGATGTAAAATTCTAACAAATCCTACACTCTGTGGTCCCTAGCTGTGCAAGTATCACAAGTGTCATCTTCGTGTGTTTCAGAAAAATTTGAAGTTAAAACTGCTGTCCTAAGCAACATGTTGATAGTGATGGATTGCAAGTGCTTTGCAAACTGGAAAGACATACACAGATGCTCATAGTTATTTTTGGCAAATATATGTTACAGAGAGAGAGAAGGCTCAGACATGACAAGTCTGCCTCTTCCAAAGGATGCAAGAGTGTTTGGGGCAGCTGTGCTGGGGCACAGTGTCTATGACAACAAGGCCCTCCCGTCCATCCTCTGGAGCATGTCCAGATTAGCCCCATTTATGATCCATGGGTAGCAAACATTTCAAATACACAAAAATATACCCCGAAGGCTCTATGGTAAATTTGCTACCATTTCAAGGACATTTCCACCAGTTATTCAAATTTAATGGTGGTGACAAAGTGCAGAGTAGCAGGGACATATCAAAAAATAAGCCATAGATTCGTCCTACAAACAAGATCTCTAAAAACATAACATCTGGCCTGAATAATGGTCCTTTTATTTCTACAGACAGTTCAGTAGGAAAGAAATATTAAATCTAATATTTTTATACTGTAGACTCCAATGAACTTTGTAAAATGCAGGTGTAAGTAAAGCAAGTGTTTATAATTTTAAAGTATTTAAAATTAGATAAAAATTCTTTATCTTAACAGGATCAGGACAGCTTACATTTGATATGCAAAGAGCATTCAAAATCAGTAAATCAAATCCACTGATTTGTTTTAAGTGGGCAGATAATAGATGAATTCATTCAGATCTGTAAAAATAAATTAATACCATCTCTAGAAACAGGATCTCACAATCATGAAGCATGAAAAATTATAGCATCACAAGTCCATATAATATGCCACCTTCAAAGCCAAATTAAACAACAAAGCCAGCAAATTCCATTTGATCTACATGAGCGGGACTCCTGAGCATAGCTATTTGGTAGGTGTCCTCTGCATTAGCAAGCTTGGCTCCCAGAGTGTACTCTTAGCGAGGAAAACTGACCTTGTGGTTTCAGTACATGGCTGCATGGTATCACCCTATGCCAGGCCGTGGCTTCTGAGACATACATGCTGAACTCCCGCTGAGCATTGTCACCAATGCTTTCTGTTCAGGCCACCTCTCAGATGATGACTAGGCACCTTGCCACTAGGGGTGCCCTGCTCCCTCCAAAATGGATCAACTGCCTCTCTCAGGGCCCACTGGAGTATTCTTCCCTCTAATCCCAGATCCAGAGGTATGGACCCAGCACAGGATGTGAGAGTGTAGGTGGTAAGCTTAAGGCTGGGACACCTTCTAGCTGCTGTTCCATCGGGGAGGCCAAGGCACGTGAGGAACCAGTTCTTTCCACCTGCATCTTGCACTTCCCATAAGACAAGCCAGTCTCCCTTACTCCAACCTGTCCTGGGAATTTAGCACTCCTATTCACACTCTACCCCTCCCCCTCCCACCCCAACTCTTTCCATCTGTCCTCCCTAGGCCTACTGAGGTTGGTGCTAATATTATGGAAAGAAAAATGGAGACACATTTTTGGCAATACAATTGATGAAATTTACTGGAGGATTGGATGTAAGAGAAAAGGGGAGGAGCCTGACCAGGCAGTGGTGCAGTGGATAGCATCGGACTGGGAAGCAGAGGACCTAGGTTTGAAACCCTGAGGTCTCAGCTTGAGCACGGGCTCATCCGGCTTGAGCATAGGTTCACCAGCTTGAGCGTGGGTCACTGGTTTGAGCATGGGATCATACACATGAACCCATGATCACTGGCTTGAGCCCAAATATCACTGGCTTGAAACCCAAGGTCACTGGCTTGAGCAAGGGGTCACTCAGTCCGCTGTAGTCCCCTGGTCAAGGCACATATGAAAAAGCAATCAATGAACAGCTAAGGAGACTAAGGAGCCACTACAAAGAGTTGATACTTCTCATCTCTCTCCTTTCCTGTCTATCTGTCCTTATCTGTCTCTCTCTCTCTCTCTCTCTGTCACAAAAATAAAAAGAAAGAGAAAAGAAAAGGGAAGGAAAAAATTAAGCTGGACTTCTAATTTTTAGGCTTGATCAGTAGGATAGATGGTAGCATCATCCTCTACTGGAAAGTGGATGGAAGATTAACAGGTTTGTGAAGTAGAAATAAATATTTCCAGTGAACATGTGTTGCTTTTATAGCCTAAACTCATATGTGTTATATTAAGTGTTAAAAATGTTTAAACAACCTAAAATAAACTGAAGAAATATGAAGATGTTTTGTAACATCTAAATTTGAGTTTGGACTGATCCCAACAGCATAGAAAGAAAAGCTTCTACCATAACATCTATGAAAGTGGACTTCAGGCTTGTGCAATCAGTATGCCCACTAGTCAACAAATGGAGATGGCAGATTGGCAGGTGGATATGTGCGTTCAGAGGGGACAAAGTCAGGACTAGAGATGTCTGTTGATGGTACTTTAGGTGAAGGAATTGTTTGAGAACAGAAGAGGACCCAAGTCCTTGAAACTGAAAAGGGGAAGTCAGTGAGAGGGAAGGAAAACCATGAGAGAATGAGAGGAGTGAGACAGATGCCGAGATGTCCAGTGAGAGATGGGGACAAGGAAGTAACCACCTTGTTTATGTCACAGTGGTCTTTGATGACTTGGACAAGAATAATATCACTAGCCTAGTGCAGCCTTCTGATTAGTCTCCCAGGTGCCATATTTGACCTCTCTGCCATCTTCATAAGAGTGAAAGCCACCTTTTAAAAACAAATCCCATTAGCCACTTGCTTGAAAATGTTCATTGCTTTACTTACCATTTGAACTTAGAATAAAATCCAAACTTCCAAGGTTAGACATAGGGTAAGGTGAGTAAAGCACAAAAATTAATGAGGGCACCCAAAATCTCAGCAATCAAGATAAATAATATTTTAATGTAGTGTTTTTAAAAAATCAAATAAGCAAACTGTAGCCCAGGGACCAGCCACATGTTTTTATAAATAAAGTTTTATTGGAACCAGAGCCAGAATTAGGGTGGTATGAGTGAGAAAGGGTCATAGAAATGCAGGGTTGAAGCCTATCTTTATTTAAGTGCTTGATCTTAATGGTTCATCATGGAATTTTTGAAATATTGCACTTATATTACTGAGTTTTTTTGGTGCCCTCAAAACTTTGTGCATGATATAAATGGGACACTTGCCTCATCTTTGCAAACCCCATATCAAGGTCTATATATACTTTCTGGTGAATATGTGTTCTTTTCATGTTTAAAAACATGAATATTAATTTAGGTTTTAAAGAAATGGTTAAGCAACCTAAAATAAAATCCAAAACACATGGCAATGTTTTGCCCAGCAGTACAGAGAGAATGGCACCCAACTTTAATATCTAAAATGGTGAAGATTCCACTTCTTATGGTATTTTCCAGCTCGATATGATGTAAGTGAGGCATGTGGATTAATAACAGCAGGAGAGCTGTTTTTAAATGAAACCTATGATGCTGTCTTGGAAAGGTGCCAGGCAGATTAAACTTGTATAAGACATAATACTTTTTAACTACTTAAATATGTTAAAAATCATTTTATTTTATGACTTTTTAACAGAGAGGAAAAGTTTTTCTTGTATACCAGGTTACCAACCAAAAGAACCAGGCAACTTTAATATCTTTATTCAGCTAATAAATCCATGTTATAATAGTGAAGCAAAGAACCTTAGATATTCCACAACAGATTTTTGAGAATGCATATGGTTTGAGGCTTGGTTCATAGAATAAATATTTGTAGGCTTTCCAAGTTAAGAAGAAATATTTTCTTTCTCTTAGCTTCTCTCGCCTTTTCTATCATCACTATGCCTTATGTTTTAAAGGTTGGTTTGCTTCCTCTGTGAATAACTGTGGATAAATGGATTCAGCAAGGCCTAAAAACTATTGACCCTCCTCTTAATTAAGCTCTTATATTACAGGAATTGTGTCTCAGTTTCCCTATTCGAGATTTAGACGTTCCCTATTGCAAAATGCTGTGATCATCACAACTGGAAATTGGTTGCCCATATATTACCGATGTGACACACATGTCCAATCAGGACCATTGGTGAGAAAGACATGGGTGTGTTCTATGCACATAAACATCTCTTAAAGTATTTGCCTCACTGCTCAGTTGTAATATCTATCATCTGGCTGGATGATGGTTGACATGTTGAGTAGGTAGTATGCTGTCCCTTGTCACGGTGGCTGGGCAGAAGTCTAAGGGAATCTCTAGATGCATGTAAGGCCCCTTGAGGCTCAGGCTGGGAATTGTCACTTCTACCACATTCTGTTGGCCAAAGTAAGTCACAAAACTAGCCGAGATGAAAAGGAAGAGAAATTAATTTTACCACCTGATGAAAAAGGGGGATATTAAGGGGGAGGACTACAAAGTCACTGTTGCAAAAGTACATGGATATAAGGAAGAAAAATATTGCAGCCATTTGCAAAAAGACTACCACAATTAATAAAGTGGAAAATCCCACTCCATGACCTATAATGTAGTAGCTTCACCTGGGGACTTTGTAACACAGCTATGTGGGGGAGGGGCTAAAGAGCTGTGGATGAGAATCTTTGCAAAACCACTTGCAAACGCAAAATGGCAATTGTTTGATGAGAAAATGGAAAAACTGCAGATTACATTCTTGTCTACCTGGGATAATTAATGACTGACTTGCCCAGTTCTCTGCTTATATGAAGTTGAAATTCTTGGCCAGGGCTTCTGAGACATTGAGAATTTGATCGGGGGTGGGAATTTCAACCTATCTGCCATTTCTGAGTTTAGATATCGAACTGTTCTAGTTATAGAGTCTTGTAATGTTTTAATCTTATATATGGTGTATTACATGGTTGTAAGGATCCAGGAGTTTTACATATGTTGTTATATTTAATTTGATGACCAAAGAACACTCTGAGATAGCTGTCAGCTACATATTACATGTACAGGAACTGAGGCTCAGGGACCCTCCAACAACTACCTGGAGGCCACAGTACTAGTAACCGTCAGAGCCAAAGAGAGCTCTTTAAAACACACCCCATTCTGTGTGTCATTCTGGGGCTTTATCCTCTTGAGTCCTGTCCTCTTATTTTTTTTTTTTTCAATACTTAATGTTGGCCCTAGCCAGTAGCTCAGTGGATAGAGTGTTGGCCTGGTGTAAGGATGTCCCAGGCTCAATTTCCAGTCAGGACACACAGGAGAAATGACCAACTTCTTCTTCCCCCTCTCTCCCCCTTTTCTATCTCTTCCTCTATGGCAGCCAGTGGCTTAATTGGTTCGAAGGCACTGAGGATAGCTCTGGTGGAGTGCATCAGCCTCAGGTGCTAAAAATAGCTTGGAACTCCAGCATGGCCCCAGATGGGGTTGCTGGATGGATCCCAGTCAGGGTGCATGCAGGAGTCTGCCTCACTGTCTCCCCTCCTCTCACTTAAGTGTGTGTGTGTCTCTCTCTCTCTCTCTCTGTGTGACATTAAGTATATAAGCAAAAAGGGAATTCCCTTTGATATCCTAGGACATTTAAATGCTAGTTTGTGAGTCTCTAATTTGATAGAGGAACATGTAAAAAGAAAGTTTTAGAATAATCTGCCTAATGAACATCCATTAGCAATAAAGATAAATTCAATTTACTAAAGCTTGATTTCCTACAAAACTACTTAAGAATGTATGTATTGGATAACAAGAGGGCCTCTTTTGGAGAAAATAATCTTTCCTCATTCAACTAAGTGCTCTCTAGTGGCCTAAAAGTCTATGCCATCCCAGGTTTTAGCTGGGCCATAGATTCAAGCCTGCAAAGAACAGGTCCAGATAGTCCTGGGCATGAAGCCTGACTTCATCCAGTGCTGCAGATGTGGCCTTGGGCTATTTACTGAGCCCACATAACCTCACTTTTTCCAGCAGTAAAGTGGGATTGGTGATGCTTATGGAACTATAAATATTAAATGAGATAATGCATTTAAATCAAGTTGTTCAAATGCTAAGTGCTATTGATTTGTCTCTCACCTGCGATTTTCAACACAAGCTAGCACAGAGCAAAGCCCAACAAGCAAGACTCCACAGAACAGCTGACTTCACTTCAAAATCATTCATTGTTTTTTTACATTTGTGTATTCTACACCTAGCCTCCTACACTGAATATTTATAAAACAAGATGGGATGGTAAATGGCATTCAACCGACAGGTTTTAACCCAGCCCCTGCTTGCTGAGTAACTAGCTGTCCTTACCCCATCAGTTCCTTCAACCCTTTGAGCTTCATGTCCTTCCAGCTACAAAACAAAAGCAATACTCATAATTCCTCTGATGCTCGGAGACAGCCACATGAGATCACCCAGCACAGTGCCTGGCACTTCTTTACATGCTTGTTTTATCCCTTTGGCATTTACAAGGACATGCACCCATTTCCAAAATGGCCTGGCAGGTAAAAGAAAAGACTTTTCTCCTTTTTCTCACACATTTATTTTGGGTTTTTCTTCTTCCCTCTTCTGTGTTTCTTCAAGGTGAGCACAGTCACAGTTGTAAACACCCAAAGCAACCAAAGCCTTGGAACAGACACAGTCAGGAGAGAGTGCCTGATTGATCTCCAGCATGGACCTTTGGCTCTCTGCCCAGCCTCTGCCCACTGAATAGAATTGGACCATCTGTAGTGACATTCAGGTCTTTTTCCTGCAGAGCTGGAACTAATTGAGAATGTGTCAGTGTGTGTAACATGCTTTGTGCTGCCTTCTGCTCTTGCTGGCTTCTGCCAGAACCCACTTCAGTGGCATTAGGCTCTCAGTTGGTTAGTCTTGATGGGTCCTTTAGGAATTCCTCCTTTCTGTCAGTTAGCAGGTCCTTTGTAATTTGTGTTCTTTGTAATAAAATCTTTCAGCTTCCAAAAGGTATTTTGAAAGCTTAAATCAGTAATTCTTAATTTTTTTAGGGCCATAGACCCATTTGAGAATCTGATTAAAGCTATGGATACTCTTCCTCCTGCCCCTGCAAAGTCATATATGTACACAATTTTACACAGTTTCAGAGATTTCACAAATTCCTCCCCTAATTCAGAATATGGACCCCAAATCCTGCCCTAAATAGTACTTATTTGTATTTATAAATTTCTGTGTGGTCTGTATTGTCCACCAATAAGCTAATAGAAAACAGCGGTCAGAAAATGAGTACTTGTTTCTAAAGCAACTTTTTTTTAATGAAACAGATGATTTTTATTGATCTGTTCTCTTGAGTTAATGGGATAAGAAGGGAACAGAGGAGCTCTTAGCAAATAAAACAGAAACTTTGTTTTATGTATAGCAATAACTAACCTGGCGACAAAGTTATAAACACAAACATAATTAATTGATCATACCAAAAACACCATTATGAGGTATTAACCTGTTAAGGCAACATGTCACCTATTACATACATATGAAATACACACACACAGTATTATGATTATATAAGAGAATGCTCATATCCTTAGAACAGTGTTTTTCAACCAGTGTGCCGCGGCACACTAGTGTGCTGTGAAACATGGTCAGGTGAGCCGTGGGGAAATTAAACATGGGTCCCCAAACTACAGCTCACATGCTGGATATGGCCCCGTGGAGGCTATTTATCCAGCCAGCCGCCAGCTGCCTCCATCCAAACATAAACATTGCCCTCACAATCCCTCCAGCTATCAGCTACAGGAAGAGTGGAGGCACAGGACCACTAGCGATGAACCAATAGTAGGCCGCCTCTCATCCACACCCAGGAAGGTCCCAGCTGGGGCTGCCGCGCACTTGTCATTGTGTGGCCGCTGTGAGTAGTTGAAGCTGCTACTCCTCCCCATGGTCCTGATTTCTAATCCTGGTCAGGACTGGAGGTAAATGTTGCCACCACTAGATGAAGCCTCAGCCTCAGCTGGTTATGTCTATCCTGATGGTGTATATAGATATTTGACCTTTTCCTTTTTAAAAGAGGCCCCCACAGAGGATGATATACAATGCATCACAATGTTATCTAACTTTAAGCTAAAGTTTGCTGGTCTTCCTTTGGACAG
Organism: Saccopteryx bilineata; assembly: GCF_036850765.1. NCBI lineage: Eukaryota > Metazoa > Chordata > Mammalia > Chiroptera > Emballonuridae > Saccopteryx > Saccopteryx bilineata. Next base: position 81,139,220 of record NC_089491.1, on the reverse strand, counting down.
TTTTTGGTTATCTGTTGCCAAGGAGTTCCCCATTCTGGCCAACAAAGCTATTTTGACATTGCTCCCGTTTTCAACCACATACCTATGTGAGCTGAGCTTCTCAAGCTTGACTGCGATAAAAACTAAAAACAGAGAGAGACTGAGAACTGTTGAGGAAGAGCTTCGTGTGTGTCTTTCTACCATTCCTGCCAGGATACCTCTTTTGTGTTCATCGAAACAGGCCCAGGTTTCACACTAAGTGAGTATAAATACATTTAGAAACTATATTATTAACTATATGTATAATATGTACCGTGTTAGAGTGTCATTTTGGTAGGTGGTGTGCCCCAGGATTTTGTAAATGTAAAAAATGTGCCGTGGCTCAAAAAAGGTTGAAAATCACTGCCTTAGAAGATAACATGGGAAATGTTTAGGGATGAAGATAGCATAACATCTGTAACTTACTCTAAACTGACTTAGAAAAATTATAACTATATATAATATATAGTTATATTTATATTATATTTATATATAGTATATATATACATATTGATAAAGCAAATATAGAAAATGTTAACAATTACTGAATTTAAGTATACAGCTAGAAATACGGCTACTCATTGTATTACTCTTTGAACTTCTATGTTTAAAATTTTTCATTCTAAGGCCCTGGCCAGTTGGCTCAATGGTAGAGCATCAGCCCAGAGTGTGGATGTCCCGTTCAATTCCCGGTCAGGGCACACAGAAGCAACCATCTGCTTCTCCACCCCTCCCGCTTTCCCTTTTCATTCACTTTCTCTCTCTCTCTCTCTCTCTCTCTCTCTCTCTCTCTCTCTCTCTCTCTTCCTCTCCGGCAGCCATGGCTCAATTGGTTTGAGCACACGGCCCTGGGCGCTAAGGATGGCTTTGTGAAGCCTCTGCCTCTGGCACTAAAAATAGCTCAGTTGTGAGCATTGCCCAAGACAGGCAGAGAATTGACTCCAGATGGGCATCATCAGGTGGATCCTAGTCAGGGAGCATGTGGGAGTCTGTCTCTCTATTTCCCCTCCTCTCACTTGGAAAAGAAGAAAAGAAAAAAAAATTTTTTATTATAAATCTTAAAGAATGAGAACACACATTATTTTGAGGAAAATGTTAACATAAGCATAATCTTTCACTTTTGGACTAGATTTTATTTTTTTATTTAGAAATTAAATTTAATGGGGTGACATTGATCAATAAGAGTACATAGGTTTCAGGTAAACATTTCTATAGCATTTAAACTGTTGATTGCATTGTGTGCCCATCAACGAAAGTCAGATCACCCTTCGTCACCATATATCTGTCCCTCTTTACTCCTCTTCCCCCCATCTGCCTTCCTCTGGTAACCACTTCACTTTTATCTGTGTCCATGAATCTCGGGTTTATATCCCACCTATGTGTGAAATCATATAGTTCTTAGCATTTTCTGATTTACTTATTTCACTTAGTATAATGTTCTCAAGTTTCATCCATGTTGTCATAAATGGCACTATGTCATCATTTCTTATGGCTGAGTAGTATTTCATTACATATATGTGCCACATCTTCTTTATCCAATCCTCTATCAAGGGACACTTTGGTTGTTTCCATGTCTGGCCGCTATGAATGATGCTGTGATGAACTGGGGGTGCACGTGTCTTTGTGTACCAATGTTGTCGAGTTTTTCAGGCAAATACCCAGTAAGGGATTTCTAGGTCATATGATAGCTTTATTCTTAATTTTTTTTTGAGGACCTCCCATACTGTCTTCCACAATGGCTATACCAGTTTACATTCCTACCAGCAGTGAATGAGGGCTATTTTTTTTCTCCACAGCCTCTCCAACACTTGTTCTTGCCTGTTTTGTTGATAACAGCCAATCTCACAGGTATGAGGTGGTATCTCATAGTTTTGATTTGCATTTCTCTAATAGATATCTATTTATAGGTTGTGCATCTGCATGACAGAAGTATCTGTTTAGATCCTCTCCCCATTTCTTAACTGGATTGTTTGCTTTGTGTTGTTGAGCTTTGTTAGTTCTTTATATATTTTGGATATTAATCACTTGTCAGAGCTGTTGTTCGTATATCAACTCCCATTTGGTTGGCTGCCTTTTTGTTTTGTTGTCAGTTTCTTTTGCTGTGAAGAAACTTTTTAGTTTAATATAGTCCCATTAATTTATTTTAACCTTTACTTCCCTTGCCTTTGGGGTCAAATTTATGAAATGTTCTCTATACCAAGATCCCTAAGTTTAGTACCTATGTTTTCTTTTACGTAATTTATTGTTTCAGATCTTATATTATATTTAGGTCTTTGATCCACTTGGAATTAATTTGTGCATCAGGACAAACTATAGTCAAGTTTCATTCTTTTGCATGTGGTTTTCTAATTTTCCCAGCACCATTTATTGAAGAGGGTTTCTTTTCTCTGTTGTGTGTTTTTGACTCCTTTGTCAAAGATGATTTGTCCTTATGTAAGTGGCTTTGATTCTTTTCCATTGGTCGGTCTGTCTGTTTTTCTGCCAATACCATGTTGTTTTGATTATAATGGCTCTGTAATATAATTTGAAGTCAGGTAGTGTGATACTTCAGAATATTCTTTTTTCTCAGGATTGCTTTGGCTTTTTGGAGTCTTTTATGGTTTTATATTGGACTGGATTTTATTTTAATCAGTTGGCAAGCATTTTTTTCCTGTAGGTTCAATGTATTTTTTATTGAATTAAGAGTCCTATCCAAAGATGTCCAACGTTACTATAATTTATCAAATACTAAACTTTCAGTGATGATATTATGCAACATTATATAATTATTACCAGCAATTATGATGTTTTCTAGGGAATACGCTTGAGCAGAGAACCCAATACAAAATGATGTGTCTACAACTGTCTTGAGAAGTTCTCAAGGGGCTACAGCCACAGCTTCAGAGCCAGCAAGAAGAAAGCTTTTCTTTTTCTTTTTTTTCTTTTTTTTCTTTTTTTTTTTTTGGTATAGTCCTCATGTCGTTGTCCCCTAGTTCTGCGACAGAAATTTAATCCCGGTGCTGAAAATAGTGCTGGATATTTGGCCAAGAAGATGGTGCTGACTATCTTATTGGCACCTCCTGGCTCTGTTGACATAATTGCAGTTAGGATTCCCAGAGCATATCATTTTCATTTCTGTTACTGCAAGGCTAAATCTGTTTTTAATAGTATACAATTTCCATTATGCTGTCGACAGATAACAGATAAGATATACCCTAGGAGACCACAGCCTCTATCTGAACCAGAAATTTTTATTTTAAGACCTGAACCTCTAACATCATCAACACATTACTCCTTCATCAGCAAATATAGAACACTATCCTTACTTAATGGAAGTTCTCAATTTCATCTCTATTTTTCTGTTTTACAGTTTTTTTTTATGACTATAAGGATGTATAACATTGAAATTTATAGTTTATTTTGTGTGTGTGTATGTGACAGAGACAGAGAGAGAGACAAAGAGAGGGACAGATAGGGACAGACAGGAAGGGAGAGGGACGAGAAGCATTAATTCTTCATTGTAGCTCCTTAGTTGTTCATTGATTGCTCTCTCATATGTGCCTTGATTGGGGGTGGGGGGGGCTACAGCAGAGCGAGTGACCCCTTGTTCAAGCCAGCAACTTTGGGCTCAAGCCAGTGATCTTGAGCTTCAAGCCAGCGACCTTTGGGCTCAAGCCAAAGACTATGGGGTCATGTCTATGATCTCATGCTCAAACCAGTGACCCTGCGCTCAAGCCGGTGAGCCATGCTAAAGCTGGATGAGCCTGTGTTCAAGCCGGCGACCTCTACATTTCAAACCTCGGTCCTCTGCATCCCAGTTCAATACTTTATCCACTGCGTCAACACCTGGTTAGGCTAGTTTATTTTTAAAATAAATAAAAATGTCATGTACTTTTTGTTCAAAGCAAGGCTAATGATACCCTAAAATAGTTTTATAAATATTAGATGGCTTCCATTTTTTTAACGATTTTCAAAAGGGAGAGGAGCATCAATTTCCTGTTCTACTGGTTAAGAAATTTTTTGGTTGCTTCTTATATGCCCTGACTAGGGATCAAACCTGCAACTTTGATATATCAGGACAGTGATCTAACCAACTGAGCTACATGGCCAGGGCTCCATTTTCTGAATAGATTTTTTTCTGTCCTTCATGGGAGGTGAATTCAGACTGTTTTGTGTTTACTTGGGGAATGCAGAGAGAGCTGGACCCAGGGAAGTATAGTCATTAGGAACATGTGGTTTCAAGGTAACATCTGCATTTCATTCCCACTCCCTCCACTTACCCGTATGATTTAGGGCAAGTCAGTTCACCTCACTAGACCTTCCACTCCTGTTCTTTAAAATGGGCATAATAGTAACTGGACATCCATAGGCAAAAAAGGGCAGGAATCATAACCAAAATTCATATCTTATACAAAAATTAACTCAAAATGGATTATGAGCTTAAGTATAAACCTGAAAACTAAAAATTTCAAGGAAAGAATTTTCAGGACCTAGGACTAAACAAAGACTTCTTAGATGTACTACCAAAATCCAATGCATTAAAGGAAAAATTGATAAATTAAAAACTTTTGCTTTGTGTAAGATGATTAAGAGACTGTTAAGAGGATAAAGGAAAAATTACAGTTGGGGAGAAGATATTTGCAAACCACATGTCTAGCAAAGGAGTTGTATCTGATTTCACTTATTTATTATTAAATAAGCCTTTATTGAGCACCTGACACCACTATGCTAGGTACTGTGGAGTAATATAAAATGAAAACACAGTCTCTGCCCTCAGAAGGGTGCTCAGTAACAGGAAAGAAAGAGATGAGACACGTAATACATTAGAATGAATTAGGGAGGAAATGGGGAACACAGAGTGTGAGTGGAGTACGGAAGTCACCAGGCAGCTTTGAAATAAATGTCTCTGTGTCGTCTTTTTAAAACCTATCTCCATGGTATGAATGATCTTGGTTTCCTCCTGGCTTTGGAAACAGGACAGCAGATTAAGGAATGGGACTGATTCTCAGTATCAGTGCATTTGATTTATCACTTGATATGCATATTTGCTATATGAGTATGTTTGTTAGGTGCTTGATATTTGTGCCCTTTGTTGTTTCCCCAAATTTCAATTATATTTTCATCTATATCATTAAATGTTTTAATTGGGTTTACATGACATTCATTTGCTTCCTGGAAATTCTGAAACTAAATTCAGCAAATGTGTCATTCCTGTTTCTCAACATGTATGGAAATTGTATCAGAGTTCTTTTGATATCAGGTGCTGCTATGATGCCAATGAAAATTTTACGATCACATGTTAAAATGCGGTGGAGAATTAACATGTTGTATTAAAGAGGTTATACTGTATCTAAGAAGCCATAAAAGTACAAAAATACATATATCAAAACCACAAAGTTACATTATATTCAAATTATAGGTTTTTGTTCTCCTTGGAGTTCAGGGTTTCTTTTTTTCTTTAATCTTAATTATGTGAAAAAAAAATTTTTTTTTTTTTTTGGTATTTTTCCGAAGCTGGAAACGGGGAGAGACAGTCAGACAGACTCCCGCATGTGCCCGACAGGGATCCACCCGGCACGCCCACCAGGGGGCGATGCTCTGCCCACCAGGGGGCAATGCTCTGCCCCTCCGGGGTGGTCACTCTGTTGCGACCAGAGCCACTCTGGTGCCTGGGGCAGAGGCCAAGGAGCCATCCCCAGCGCCCGGGCCATCTTTGCTCCAATGGAGCCTCGGCTGTGGGAGGGGAAGAGAGAGACAGAGAGGAAGGAGGGGGGGAGGGGTGGAGAAGCAGATGCTCTTCTCCTGTGTGCCCTGGCTGGGAATCGAACCCGGGACTTCTGCACGCCAGGCCGACACTCTACCACTGAGCCAACCGGCCAGGGCGAAAAAAATTTTAAAAACATTTGCAAGAAACTTTGTTGCCAATAATATTGTCAAAAATTAAATGATATCTTTAATTTTATGAGTTTCAAACTATACCTTAAATATCTAGTACCCTTTGCTGTTTATAATTTTATAGACAAAGTTATGTTCTTTATAAACTTTGTTAGCTTTTCCCCAAACCAGAATGCATACTAAATCCAGCATTAATAAATTAATCATAAAGTGTGATTACAGAATTGATGGTTAGGTGACAGTTAAACCACTTAAGTATGTTCCTAAATATAGCACTTAATATTAAGTGATCTGACTACTACCTATTCTGTCTAGTTAATTTTATGATAATAACATTCTAGAATGTTTCTCCATAAAAACAGATTTTTGCCAGTTTTGGTCACATATTTATCCCTACCACCTAGAAGAAGGCCTGGTATATAGTAACAGTCAAATAAATGTTATCAAATAAATATTGTTAAGTGACTGAATGAATTGCCTTTATTCAAAACTTGCTATTCAGTCTTCTGTTGAAGCTTCAGACACAATAAATGTGATTATTTCATGTTTGAGTTGTTCTTTCCCTAAAACAAAGAAACAGCCCTAGTCTTTCAAGTGACAGAAATAAATTGAAGACTAGGCACAGGTGCTTCCAAATAAACTAAATATAGACCAGTATTACCTGGCCACAGTGATAAATGGGACCACCAGAGGGCCCCACTCTTCCCAACTCCTGCAGAGCTATAAACTCCTTAACATAAGTTCATTTGTTATGTGGATAAACTAGTTTGCATTGTTACTTGAACCTATGCCATTGTGAAGGTCATAAAAAGTGCCTCCATGACCTTCAAGGGACAGAAATAATAATGAGAATTTATGACAGTTGTAGATGAGTCTAAATAATAATGCTGGAAAAGGCAAAAGTCAAAAAAATAACCATCCTTTATTCCCAGAGACCAACTTTTTGTACCATATGAACACAGATGAAATCTGTTGCTCTTCATTCACAGCAATCACTTCGGCAACTATGTTCTGGCCTCCACTGAAAGTCAGTGCTCATAAACAGTTCTTAATATACATAAGCCATTTTACTGTAGTTGCAGTTCTAAAGTCTTCCGTCTCTTTCACACAGTCTGCTACAAGGGAAATGCCGCTTTCTTGTTTCCCCAACACTTAAAAAGGCTCTGGAGCCCAGCCGGCTGGGTTTATAGCCCAGCTCTGCCACTTACTGGCTATGTGGCCTTGGACAAATTGTCCAACCTCCATCAGACTCAGGATCCTCATGTATTAAAGGGGGTAAGAGTGTTTACAGTACCTGTTATTGTGGGCCTGTCCCCCACCATCTCACCTGCCAGGCTGTTGATCATGTTGTTGCCATGAGCTCCATGCAGTTCAACAAGGGGCCCTCGTACAGGCTTTCAGCAGAGGTCAAGAACCAGCTCCTGTTCAAATATGACCCTCAAAAGGAGACAATACTCTGCAGCTGGATCGAGAGACTCATGGGTCTGTCTATTGGTCCTGACTTCCAGAAGGGTCTGAAGGACAGAATTATCCTCTGCACATTTATGAATAAGCCACAGTTGGGCTCAGTCCCAAAGATCAACCTCTCCATGCAAAACTGGCACCAGCTAGAAAACCTCTCCAACTTCATCAAAGCCATGCCAGCTACGGCATGAACTCTGTGGACCTGTTCAAAGCCAATAACCTGCTTGAGAGTGGGACTGTGACACAGGTGTAGGGGTCTCTGTGGCTCTGGCAGGGAAGACCAAGACAAAGGGGCTGCAGAGTGGCGTGGGCATCAGCATCAAGTACTGAGAGAAGCAGGTGCAGAAGTTGGATGGCACCACCCTGAGGCAGGCCAGAGCATCATCAGGCACCAACATGGGTGCCAGCCAGTCAAGCATGGTGGCATATGACCCAAAAATACATCTTTACAACAATGAGAGCCATATCCTGCCACCAGTGGACCACTCAACCATCAGCCTACAAATGGGCACCAACAAGTGTGCCAGACAGGTGGGCACAATGCCTCCTAAGACCCAGTGGCACATCTCTGACACCAAGCTGGGGACCGACAAGTGTGACAACTGCTCCATGTCTCTGCAGACGGACTATATGCAGGATGCCAACCAGAGCAGCAAGTCTTTGGCTGGGGCCAGCAGAGACACCACCCAGAGCACTGCCACAGGACCCAGTGGCTGACGGTGCTCCGGGGTCAGCGAGTGACTGCCCAAGCTCAGGGAAGGATCAGAGTAGCCCTCCTACTACCGAGAGCAGGCTACTGAGGGTCCCCGCATCATCACCTCTCCTGGAATTTGGGGGTTTCCTATGCTTTCATCTTGTTTTTCTATGTGTTCAAGTACTTCCAGCTAAGGGTCTGTGAAGGCCAGACCCAAGTGCATGTAGGATGGGGATCCCTGCCAGGACACATCCAGGTAGCAAGTTTCCCAGCAGGCTTTAGGCCAAGCTGTGGCGGGAAGAAGAAACCTGTGCAGGGAGGCAAACTGGTCCCGAATGGCTTCCGGTTGCTTCTGTCCCTCTTCCCTTTTCTCTGATGATCAGTTTGTGGTTTCTGTACCCACAGGCAGTTTTGACAAAACAAAAGTAATTTTTTGTGGGGGAATGTGGTAGGGATGGTGGAGGAGGGTGCTGGGAAGGAGACCTCCTGGCAGAGGGCCAGGCCACAGTCCCCAGATATTTTATGCACCGTGAGACGCTGGATCTCCCCAGGACCCTCCCAGAAGCCCAGTGAGGAGACTGAGGCCCACACAAGACAATGGATTTCTGAGTGTTTATAGCAAAGCCAGACCCCCCCTTCCATACTTGTCCCCTCTCCCCCCAACTAGTGCATCAAGGATCCCAACCAAGAGGTCCTCCCTGGGACCAGCCCCACCCAGGAGCCCTGGGACCAAGAGATAATGTAAAATACCAACTGTGGACTAAAGTCAATAAAACCTCTTCTTAGGAAAAGGAAAAATATATCGTGAAGATTCAATAAGATATTATATTGTATATGAACTACTTGGTACATATTGGCTTTCAATAAAAATCCATCATTACTGGAATCTGCTTTATTTGTGGAAATTATTCTTTGGTGTGTCCAGCACCAGCATTTGTTGGACTTTTTTTTTTTTTTTGTAATTCAGATCATCTTAGAATTAATATATGAGTGCATCTGTGATTCTTACTGATCACAGAAAATTTGGGTGACTGATGCCAGAACACCACTAACAGATTGTGTTTGATTGGCATATCCAAATGGCTCGTTAGCAATTGTGAGAATTGTCCAAAGTATATTAGCAACATCTGGATTATTTAGGGGTGGTGAGAGATGGCAGTGGTAGTTGGGTTATTCATTTCTAAATTAAGTGAATTAACCAGGTGCTTAGTATCCTGAGTATGGAAATAGCATGAGGCATTTCCTGCTTCTCTCTCTCTCTCTCTATTTATAAAATGGGGATTACTGTCTTCTATGTACCTACTTATGAAAAAGATTAAAATAGGGGCTCTCAGGGATGGACCTAAATAATCATCGTTACTATTACTTTAGCCAGTGGAGCAAGCATTAGAGGAGCTTTGGTTACTGACACAGGGACGTGCAATACCCATTCTTCCTGAGTGGCTCCACGCTTCCATGTCACAAAGTTGCATTTTAAGTAATCACGTTAGGGACCATGAAGGCAGGAGGTAAATACTGATCTCAAGGATCTTATAACTTTCACTATTTGAGAGGCTTGCTGGGAGAATACAGCTTACCAGTTCTGTGAGAAATATTTCAAACTCCTTTTTATTATTTCCAGCTTTATTGATATAATTGACATATAGCATCCTGTAAGTTTGAGGAATACAATGTGTAGATTTGATACATTTTTGTATTGCAAAATGGCTATTACCATAAAGGTCATTAACACTTCCATCATGTCATATAAAATCACCATTGCTTTTCTGGGTGAGAACACTTAAGATCTACTCTCTTAGCAACTTTTAATCATATAGTACAATATTATTAATCATAATCACCATGCTGCATATTAGATCCCCAGAATTTATTCATCTTATAACTGGAAGTCTGCACCCTTTGACCTACCTCTCCCATTATCACAACCCCCAGCCACTGGTAAACACCACTCATTAAAACTTTTCAAAGGTCTATGCTAATGCTCCAGTGGGATTTCCTGGAAACTTATTTAGGATTCAAGAAGAAAATAATAAATTTTTTAATTTTTTTTATTTTTAAAAAAGAAAATAAATTAGTCTGTGTTTACTCACCACTTGAGAGTAGCACATAAACTAGATAGATAGATAGATAGATAGCTAGATAGATAGATAGATAGATAGATAGATAGATAGATAGATAGTCATTTGTATTATAAATGTGTGTGTGTGTGTGTGTATAATTTCCTAACAATTTTAGAGAGGACCATAACAGATGCCTCATCTCATCTGTTAGCGTAGCTGCCCTCTTGTGGGGTAATCTTTTCTCCTAGTTTTGAGGGGACCTTATTTTACTATTTATCCAACTCAGAGCTTTCCGCAGTTACCAACACATCCAGGCACTGACATTGGCCACATTCACAACTGTCCCTGCAGAGCCTCGCTTCCTGGAGTCCAAAAGCTTCTAGTCCAGAATGCCAGCCGGCAGAGGCTGAACTCAAGACTAAGCCTGTGGCCATTTCTGATCCAGATATGTCTCTTCTGTTGCTCATAAGCAACATCCTGCCAAGTGAAAGTGTTGACCAGAAACCTCCAGAATTTCATGGGAGGCCAGATCCTTTTATTTCAGGTTTGGGTTCTGCCTTCTGTGAGCCTTCCAGCCTCCAGAGCTCCCTGATCAGAACCAGGCTCACTAAGGTATACGAGATATGACATGCTGACTTAGCCTTGCCAATCCTATTACCTGACAATGCTAATTCATGGGACAAGCACACAGTCAGAAGCCAAGTCAGGAAATATAATCTGTTGTATGCCAACTCCTCCCTCAGCTGCTAACCTAGGACATATCCAATTAACCGTCCTCTAGTGTTCGACACAAATCACCTCTCCCCATCCTAGTCATTCAAATTTCCTAATCCCCATGCAAACCACCCTGTTCTCTTTAATCCAGTTCATAATTCTGAACCTATTTTTGTCATATAATTTGTCCTATTCTCCCTCAGGGATCCTAATATCAGTAGCAATGATAATAGAGCTAACATATAGTGCTTACTATATACCCAACACGGTCTAAGCACTTTACATCTATTAACCTTTTAATCCTCACAACAACCTCCTGAAGTAGTTGCTGTTGTCCTCCCTCCTGCACAGAGGAGAAAAAATAAAGCATAGAAAGATGAAGAAACGTGACAGGAAGGTCACACAGCTAATAAGTGACAAAAATAGAAAAATGAACCCAGGCAGTCTGGGTCTGAATTCCATAGTCTTTATAATTATATGACATCACTTCTTATCCTCCATTATGTCTTCTCGTGTACAACTATTTGAAAGACTAACTGTGGTTTCTTCACTGACTCTAAGAAACTTCACTGCTATTCCCTCCATTTTGGGACACATCTATTATTCTGAAATTTCCTTCTACTATCCCAAATATACTGCTCACAAAAATTAGGGGATATTTTATCACTTCATACTCATTTTTGAAATATCCTTTAATTTTTGTGAGCAGTGTATTTCATGATCATGGAAATTACTCAAATAAATCATCAAAATGCTTTGCTCCCAAAATGTGTGCTTCCGTTACCACCCTTTTTGCTTAATTTTCACCCTTTCTGAAAAGCATTTAACAAGTTCAGCACCCATGTATGACAAAAATTCTCAGCAAAGTGGGAATAGATGGAACAGACCTCAACATAATAAAGGTCATACATGACAAACCCACAACCAACATTATACTCAATGTAGGAAAACTACAAACATTTTCCTTAAGATCAGGAACAAGACAGGGATGTCCACTTTCACTACTCTTATTTAACACAATACTGGAGGTCATAGCCACAGCAATCAGACAAGAAGAAGAAATAAAAAGCAACCAAATTGAAAAAGAAGAAGTAAAACTGTAATTATTTGCAGATGACATGATACTGTATATATAGAACCCTATAGATTCCACCAAAACACTACTAGAAGTAATAAATGAATTCCGGAAAGTAGCAGAATACAAAGTAAATATCCAGAAATAAGTTGCACTTTATATACCAATAATGAACCATCAGAAAAGGAAAATAATAAAACAATCCCATTTACAATTGCTACAGAAAAATAAAAATGAAATACCTAGGAATAAATTGAACCATCCTAACAGTTTTCCTCAAACTAGTTGTAAATGGGTATTCCTCCATCCTAGGCTGGAGGTGGTATTCCTCCACCTTCAGCACTTCATTCATCTTTGAGATTCCTACTTTCCTAAAGGACAGTGACATTGGGATAATTTCCCAGCAGCCAGTGGTAAAAGTAATTTGAAATTAAATCTCAGTATTTTTTTCTTTAGGAATTTATTTAATGCCCCCCAATAGTTTAGGGAATATGTTAGGACACAGTAAAGGAAGGGAGAGGGAGATGATTTTGCATCTGATTAGGAGGTTTTAGCCCTTGCCAGGCGGTTCAGTGGATAAAGTGTCATTCTAGTGCACGAATGTCATGGGTTCTATCCCTGGTCAGGGCATGTAGGAGAAGCAATCAATGAGTGTACAACTATATGGAACAACTAAATGGAACAATGAGTTGACACTTCTCTCTCTTTCTCTCCCTGACCTCCCCCTCTCTTTCTTTTTTTTTTCTCTCTCTCTTCTTTTCTCTCTTTCTCTTTCTCAGTCAATGGAAAAAATATTTATTTTTCTTTAAAAAGTTCTAGAATTTCCATATTTCAGGCTTTTGTACCTTTTACCTACATAGTTTCCCATAGGTTTTAAGGTTTATTCATCTTATACCAGGACAGAGATTTTGAATATTTTTGTTTATTACTTGTAAATGTATTGAAAGAAAAAGAAGACCTTATTTCATACTTTGTTAATTTTAAAAATAGAAATCAGTCATTGAAATTATCTCTCACCCAATCTTTCTAAATTCTAAGACAATAAAATTAATGTCAATTAAATATTGGATTAATATTTCTAATTACTAGCACATATGTTTTGGATCACATTTATGACAAAATGATTGTACTTTTAATTTTTTTTTTTTTTTACAGATTTTACTTATAGTGCTTCTGGGTCCTTGGCACAATGAATTTAGGCACATTTCACAGGACTTAGTGAAAGGTTATGGTGGTGGATATTTATGGTCGTTACTTGACTGT